>NC_058130.1:397667241-397690027 GCF_016433145.1 Gracilinanus agilis
TTTCTTTCTTTCTTTCTTTCTTTCTTTCTTTCTTTCTTTCTTTCTTTCTTTCTTTCTTTCTTTCTTTCTTTCTTTCTCTCTTTCTTCCTCTCTCCCTCTCTCTGCCTCTCTTCCCAACCATGTTACCTTAACCATAACTAACTTAAAAGACAAAATAAACAGATAAATACATTTAAGAAACAGAAATAAGCCTCCCTCAACCTTAAGGAAGGCATTATGTCTCTCCTCTTTAGAGAGAAGAAGATGGAAAGATAAAGGGGCAATGAGAAATGAAGAATCACTGCCTTGGTTTCTGCAGTCTAGGAAACTTAAAATGTAATTTTTTTCCTTTAAAGAACCCATTTGTGTATTCTTTAATTTACATTTTCTAAGTTATGGTTATATAAGTATTCTATTTCCTATTCAATTACTGTGGACAATTTATATTATTTATAAATATCCATCCATTTAATTTACATTGTCAGGTTTATTGGAATATCTTTGCACGATGACTTTTTATTTCATCTTCATTATTTGTGAATTCACTCTTTTAATTTTTGGTATTGGCAATTTGATTTTCTTTCTGTAAAAAAAATCAACAAATTATCCAATGGTGATTCTATTTTCTTGTTTTTATTTAGAAACAGCTACTAATTTTCTATATCATTTAATGTTATTAGCTTTTTAATTACTCTAAATTTTACTAATCTCTCTTTTGCTTTTCAGGATTCTTAGCTTGGCATTTAATTGGATTTTTAAAAATGTTTTAAAATTTGTTAATTTCAAAGTTTTTTAGTGTATGCCTAATTCCTGGTAAGCTTTTCCTCCCCTTTTATTGATCTAAGAATTTAGAAATAAACATTTACCCCTAACTACTCTACTTGCTTTATCACACATCACTTAATTTTTATTATTATATTTGATGAGATTATTGATTGTTTCTATGTTTTCTCCTTTGATATAATCATTCTTTGCTTTCTGGAATATCATATTCTGAGTCCACTATTTCTTAATAATTTGCAGATGGTAAAATTTGTATTAACTATGACTCCATAATACATGAACCATTTCTTTCCAGTTGTGTGAAATATTTTCTCCTTTAACTGAGAGCACTGGATTTTTGGTCTAATATTGCTAATAGTTGTCCTTTTGGAGTTTCTTTCTGGAGATGAGGGGTGTATTCTTTGGGCTCTGATTCTAAGCTATTCAGGCAACTTTCCCTTATAATTTAAGGAAAACAAATAATGGCTAGGCTTTTTTTTTCCCGTTTAGCACAGTGATTATTATTCAGTTATCTGTCCTTGATCTATTTTCTTGAATTAGTTATTTTTATGATATATATCCAATTTTCTTGTATTATTTTTCTATTATCTTGGTTATAGTTTATTGCTTTTTGATGTTTCGTGAAGCCATTAGCTCCAACTGGGTCAATTTTCATTTAAAATAAATTATTTTCTTCAGTGAGATTTTTTTTTCTTTTACCATTTGGCCAGTTCTAATTTTTTAGTTGTTTTCATCAATTTTGTTTTGTACAGTGTTTAATAAACCATTCTCTTTTCATAATTTTCTTACAAAATTCTCCTTTATTTTCTGATTTTTACTCTACAACTACAATTTGATTTTAAATTTCTTTCATCTATTTTATTTCTCTCTGTTTTTTAAACTCTTCAAGGATTCATATTTGACTTATAAACAATCTGCATCTTTATTTGAAGTTCTGATTATACATGTTTTAAAGTCTTTATTTTTCTCTTTGTTTCTTGAGCTTCCTTGTCAACCTTTTTATGAATTGCTTTTTTTAGTTTGTTTGTTCATTTTTTTTCTGTCTTCTTCACTTTTAACTTTATGTTTGTGTTGGATTCTGCTCACTTCTGGGGTGAAGATGATACACAGCCTGAGCTTCTGTCTTTTTATATCCTTTTGCTGCTTTCACATCTCAGTCTGAGGACCTGTTTTTTTAATGCCTCCAAAGTGCTTTGATTTTAGTAGAGGTCCATTCATTGTCCTCCTGGACTGTTCTCTGAAAATTGCTGACCTGAGCTTGAGTCCACTGTTTTGCAAGTCATTGAGTTTCAATGGACTTAAAGTGAATTCCTTCACGCTTAGGTTATGCAGGTACAAAGCATTTTCTCCTCAATTGGCTTTAGTCTCCTTCCATTGTTTTTTCCACTGAAGTATTATTTCAGAGCTAAAGCTAAGAATTGGATCATCATTCTGCTTCTCAGTTTAGAATTCCACTGATATGATTCTGAAACTTATTCCTTGTTCCTTACACAAGTAGGGTACCATATCCTTTACAACCACCAACACTCCTTTCTACCCTGGAACATTAAACCAGGATGATGTGTAATGAGCTACTATATGACAGTCTTTCTTTCTCAGAAAGCTGGTATAGGAGTCCCCTGGACTCTCTCTCTACTCCAGGGTTTCCTGCCCTCATATTCAGTCCCTTTACTGTCCCTTGTTATTGGAATGGTAGGTAAGTCATGGCTTACTTCCATACCATTGACACTCCTGCCCACCTTCTGCCCCAGTGTCTGAAGATCTCTTTGTATTCCTAAGCTTCCCTGGCCTGAAAAATGATTTATTGCAACTTTTGTTTTGGCTTTCCTGATTAGAATTTGACATTGTGTGCTTTCTATATTGTGTAGAGGAGGTTTTGGGTGAGGCAAGGTATTGATACTACTTCTCACACTCTTTACTCTTCCAGGGAAATTACAAGGACACAACATCCATCTAAACATAATTTATGCATAATTATATAGACTTTGAATACCATGAGAATTACCTCATTATGTTGCTTCCTTTTACAGTCTCTGCTACTTTTCTACCATGGATTCTTTGTTTCTCACCTAATGTGGCTTCTTTGCATCAATTCCTTACAATCTGTTTGGATAGGAGGAGTGAGTTTGTGATTAAAAATTTGGTCCAACTATCAAGTCAAGAAGAGCGCAAGATATGACAAGAGACAGTTCATTCACAATATGACCGAAGAAGCAGAAACAGCAGCTGGGCAGGGGAACATGAAGAAGCTATACGAAATAACAAGAACTCTATCGGGAAAGAACTACAACCCTAGCAAGCCAGTGAAGGACAAGACTGGCAAGACAATAACAAGCGATGCAGGGCAGAGAGCCCAATGGGCAGAGCATTTCAAAGAAATCCTGAACCAACCGCCTCCACCAACTGTTCCGGACATACCACCAGCCACCAAACTGCTTCAGGTGAACACGGGCCCACCTACCAAAGTTGAGATCATCAAAGCCATCAAGACCATGAAAAACGGTAAGGCTGCAGGTCCAGACAGCATCCCCCCTGAGGCACTCAAGGCAGACCCAGAAATGTCAGCGGAGATGCTACAACCCCTCCTGCAGAAGATCTGGGAACAGGAACAAGTCCCGACAGACTGGAAACTAGGCTACCTAGTGACGCTACCCAAGAAAGGTGACCTATCCCAATGCAGCAACTGGCGAGGAATCATGCTTCTATCCGCTCCCAGCAAAATCCTGACCAGAGTCATCTTAGAAAGACTGAAAGAGGCCTTGGACAAGAAGCTGAGAATAGAGCAAGCACAGTTTCGTCAGCACAGATCGTGCACCGACCATATCGTCACCCTAAGAATCATCATCGAACAGTCCATCGAGTGGCAGTCCCCCCTCTACATGACTTTCGTGGATTTCGAGAAGGCATTTGATAGCGTGGACAGGAGCATCATCTGGAGATTGATGCAGCATTACGAGATTCCCCCGAAGCTCATCAACATCATCCAGCAGTTATATGAAGACTTTACCTGCCAGGTCATCCATAATGGGAAACTGACGGCTCCCTTCACAGTGAAAACCGGAGTGAAGCAAGGCTGCATGCTTTCACCCCTTATCTTCTTGATGGTCATAGATTGGACCATGAGAAGAATTACCAAGGACAACAATACGGGCATTCAATGGACTCACACCAAGCAGCTCGAGGACCTTGACTTCGCAGATGACATCTGTCTCCTTTCTCACAAGCAGCAGGATGCGCAAGCCAAACTTGCACGACTCTCTGAAGAAGCAGAGAAGACAGGTCTGAAGATCAACAAGAGGAAGACCGAGGTGATCACAGTCAACAGCAGACAGGACCTGCCAATCCAACTACAGGGAGAAAACATCAAGGAGACAGACCACTTCACCTATTTGGGTAGCATAGTCAGTAAGGACGGCTGAGCAGATGAGGACATCAGAAACCGAATCAACAAAGCCAGACAGGCATTTAACACCCTGCGGTCTGTCTGGATCTCCAAAGCACTGTCCCTTGTCACTAAGCTCTGAATCTTCAATACCAACGTAAAGGCCGTCCTCCTATATGGATCAGAAAGCTGGAGAGTGACGAGCGCTAACACCAACAAACTCCAGGTCTTTGTTAACAGATGTCTACATCACATCTTGAACATCAGATGGCCTGAAAAGATCTCCAATGCTAGTCTCTGGGAAAGAACGATCCAGTACCCCATTAGTCAGGACATAAAGAAACCGTAAGTGGAGATGGATAGGACATACGCTACGAAAACCGGAAGACAACGTAGCCAGACAAGCATTGAGCTGGAACCCTTCAGGGAGGAGGAAAGTTGGAAGACCAAAACAGACCTGGTGAAGATCTGCTGAAAATGAAACAAAAACGGTCGGAATGACATGGGCCCAGCTGGGGGAAGTTGCCCAGAACAGAGTCCGTTGGCATGAGATGGTTGCGGCCCTATGCACCTAAGGAGTCAACAGGAATAATAATAAAATAAATAAAAATTACCATGTCAGGGAAAAGTCCCTTAGAAATTTGAGAAGGAGAATGCTGGAAGAATTTCTAGTACCTCATTGAAACAAACATCTCCAGTGTCCTAGTCTCCTTTGATATGCCTAGGTAATGTTACACACACTATTTGGTCATTGGGAAGGTGAGTTAATTATCATATAAATGAGGAGCATAAAGAGATTATGAATTGTTCTGGACCCAAATGGAAGGAGGGAACCAGCCACACTATCCAAGTAGGTCATTAAATTAAATATATCCAGACATATTTACTTTGTAAAAGAGAGTTCAAAGTTATTTGAAAGAAATAGTAAATAGAGTGTGAGTAGGAAAATTGGAAGCAAGATAGCACGATAACTGCTTGGACTAGAATACATCCAGAAAAGGACCGTCAATGATAGATCATGAACTATTGCTGTGTTATTAGGTTCTGTCTCTGGCATGTGTGGCTATAGATCTACAAAGGTGTGCTTTTCCCCAGAATAAAGCATGAGGTATATAAATGGTTGTGACTGGGACCAAAACATGGAATCAGGGAAATCCCCATTATTGTAATAGTTTATATATTTTAAGGGATTAAACCCATGGCAAACAAGGCAAGAATAAAATATAATTTCCCTTTGTAAAATATGTACCTTCTTGCACACAATAAATTCTATTAATTTTTCTCTACATACCATCTTGAAACTGTGTTCTATTTTTTTTAATTTAAATTTTTTATTTTGAATATTTTCCCATAGTTACATGTTTCATGTTCTTTCCCTCTCCCCCAAACCTCCCCCTACCCCCCAAAGCTGATACACAATTCCACTGGGTCTTAAATGTATCTTTATTCAAGCCCTAATTCCATATTATTGATAGTTGGACTAGAGTTATCGTTTAGCTTCTACATCCCCAATAATATCCACATCAGCCCATGTGTTCAAGCAGTTGTTTTTCTTCTGTGTTTCTATTCCCACAGTTCTTCCTCTGAATGTGGCAAATTTTCCTTCCATAAGTCCCTCAGCATTGCTCTGGATCCTTTCGTTGCTGCTAGTAGAGACGCCCATTATGTTCCATTGTACTACAGTGTATAAGTCTCTGTGTACAATGTTCCCCTGGATCTACTCCTTTCACTCTGTATCAATACCTGGAGGTCATTCCAGTTCACTTGGAATTCCTCCAGTTCATTATTCCTTTGAGCACAATAGTATTCCATCACCATCAGATACCACAATTTGTTCAGCCATTCCCCAATATAAGGACATTTCCCCATTTTCCAATTTTTTACCACCACAAAGAGCACAGCTATGAATATTTTTGTACAAGTCCTTTTTCCTTATTATCTCTTTGGGGTATAAACCAAGCAGTGCTATGGTTGGATCAAAAAGCAGAAAGTCTTTATAGCTCTTTCGGCATAGTTCCAAATTGCCATCCAGAATGGCTGGATCAATTCACAACTCAACCAGCAATGCATTATTGTCCCAATTTTACCATGTCCCTTCCAACATTCACCTCTTTCCTTTACTGTCATGTTAGCTTATCTGCTGCAGTGAAGAAGGTGAAAATCAACCCTCAAGGCCTTACTACAGAATTTCTGACAGGTGAAAAGGGTTTAGAACCCTAGGGAGAGGCAGTTGATCCTGGAGACTCTATAAGAGTAGGAGAGTCTTTGGACTGAAAAACCTGGCCTTGATTCTGCACCTTTCTCTTAAGATTTATTAGCTTAGCTATTTCCTTTGGATATCCCTGACCTTCCCTATTCCCAATCACCATTTCCCTTCCTGAATTTCCTGTGGGTTTTTGGAAGGAAGGTGGATCTGGGTAGTAACTTTCAAACTTTGTAGATTTAGTTTCCCTGTATTCAAGTAGGGCTTACCCTTGATACAAATTATCTCCTGAATCATTATATGCAACTTTCTTACCCCATTAGGCAACAAAACCTCCCGGGACTGCTTTAGGCAAGTCCTTCTCAGTCTCACATTCCTGGGTCCCTCCCCCACCTGAAGCTTTCCCTAGGCGGCTGTTAGAGATACCTTGTATCCCTTTGTCCTTTACAATCAACCCTGAAACTCAATAAACCCTATTTGTCACTTAATCAAACATTTGACTAATTCAGTAGTTGATTGATAAGAGAGGGAGAAGGAGAGAAAGGAATTGTATTCTCTCCAAGTCCTGAGGGGAGTTGGAGGGGTCCATTTTGGAGGAAGTGGTAATCTCAATACTTCCTCTGGACTCTTCCTTTGTGAACCTGAGTAACTGACCAGAAAGCCCTCTAGTCAGTTTCAAGCTATTTCTGGCTGGCCCTAACCTTTGTCTGTAGAAATACCCTTCCTATCTGAAGGGCTCAGTCTGTTTCCCTTCAGTGTCTCCATCTCAAACCCGTGTACCCAGTCTGTGTCTCCCTGCTGCAGCTGCCTGCCCAAAATACCTCATCCTCTTCCTTGCAACCCTTTATACCTCAGTGTTTATATTCCCTAATCTCAGTCATTCTTTATACCTCCTACCACCTCAATTTAATACCTCCATCAGTGTACCCTTCTTTCCCACCTACTGACTTGGGGGACCCACAAACCCCTATCACCTCTGACTTTAACCCCTATTCCTCTAGTCATTACAACTAGTTTATTACCTCTAGCCTACTCCATTATTACACTGTTAGGTATGAGGTGGTACCTCAGAGTTCTTTTGATTTGCATTTCTCTAACTATAAGAGATTTAGAATACTTTCTCATGTGGCTTATTGATAGTTTTGATTTCTTTATCTGAAAATTGCCCATTCGTGTCCCTTGCCCATTTATCAATTGGGGAATGGCTTGATTTTTTATACAATTGATTTAACTCCTTGTATATTCAAGTAATTAGACCCCTGTCAGAGTTTTTCGTTATAAAGATTTTTTCCCAATTTGTTGTTTCCCTTCTGATTTTGACTTCATTGTTTTTGTTTGTACAAAAGCTTTTTAGCTTAATATAATCAAAACCATTTAATTTACATTTTATACTTTTTTTTCTAACTCTTGCTTGGTTTTCCCAAAGATCTGACAAGTATACTATTTTGTGTTCTCTTTTACTTATACTTTCCTTTATATTCAAGTCATTCACCCATTCTGAATTTATCTTGGTGTAGGGTGTGAGATGTTGATCTAAACCTAATCTCTCCCATATTGTTTTCCAATTTTCCCAGCAGTTTTTGTCAAATTGTAGATTTTTGTCCCAAAAGCTGGGCTCTTTGCATTTATCATAGACTGTCTTTCTGACATCACCTACCCCAAGTCTATGCCACTAATCTGCCCATCTGTCTCTTAGCCAGTACCATATTGTTTTGATGACCACTGCTTTATAATACAGTTTAAGATGTGGTACTGATAGGCCACCTTCCTTCATGTTTTTTTTTTCATTATTTTCCTTGATATTCTTGATCTTTTTTTCTTCCAAATGAACTTTTTTTATAGTATTTTCTAATTCCATAAAAAAGTGTTTTGGTAGTTTGATAGGTATGGCACTAAATAAGTGAATTAATTTGGTTAGAATGGCCATTTTTATCATATTAGCTCATCCTAACCATGAGCAATCAATGTTTTTCCAATTGTTTAGATCTAGTTTTAATTTTTTGGAAAGTGTTTCTTAGTTGTGTTCATATAATTCCTGTGTTTATTTTCGTAGATAGATTCCTAAGTATTTTATATTGTCTAGGGTGATTTTGAATGGCATTTCTCTTTCTAACTCTTGCTCCTGAGATTTGTTGGAAATATATAGAAATGCTGATAATTTATGTGTATTTATTTTGTAACCCGAAACTTTACTAAAGTTGTTGATTATTTCCACTAGTTTTTTAGTTAATTCTCTAGGATTTTTTTAAGTACACCATGATCATCTGCAAAGAGTGATTGCTTGGTCTCCTCATTGCCTATTTTAATACCTTCAATTTCTTTTTCTCCTCTAATTACAATTGCTAATGTTTCTAGTACAATGTTAAATAATGGAGGTGATAACGGGCAACCTTGTTTCAACCCTGATCTTATTGGGAATGCTTCTAATTTGTCCCCATTGAATATGATGCTTGTCAATGGTTTTAGATACATACTGTTTATTATTTTTATGAAAGGCTCTTTTATTCCTATACTTTCTAGTGTTTTCAATAGGAATGGATGTTGTATTTTGTCAAAGGCTTTTTCAGTATCTATTGAGATAATCATGTGATTTTTGTTTGTTTGTTGATATAGTCAATTATGTGGATGGTTTTCCTAATATTGAACCATCCACGCATTCCTGGTATAAATCCCACCTAATCATAATGAATAACCCTCATGATCACTTGTTGGAGTCTTTTTGCTACTATTCTATTTAAGATTTTTGTATCTATGTTCATTAAGGAGATTGGTCAGTAGTTTTCTTTCTCTGTTTTTGATCTACCTGGCTTTGGGATCAGTACCATATTTGTGTCATAAAAAGAATTTGGCAGAAATCCTTTGCTTATTATGGCAAATAATTAGTATAGTATTGGGATTAGATTTTCTTTGAATGTTTGATAGAATTCACTTGTGAATATATCTGGTCCTGGGGATTTTTTCTTAGGGAGTTCTTTGATGGCTTGTTCAATTTCTTTTTCTGATGTGGGATTATTTAAGTATTCTACTTCTTCTGCTGTTAATCTAGGGAATTTATATTTTTGTAAATATTCATCCATATCACCTAGATTGCTATATTTATTGCCATATAATTGGGCAAAATAGTTTTTAATAATTTCCTTAATTTTCTCTTCATTACAGGTGATGTCTCCCTTTTCATCTTTGACACTATTAATTTGGTTTTCTTCTTTCCTTTTTTATTATATTGACCAGTACTTTGTCAATTTTGTTTGTTTTTCAAAGTACCAGCTTCTAGTCTTATTTATTAATTCAATAGTACTTTTACTTTCAATTTTATTAATTTCTCCTTTAATTTTTATGATCTCTAATTTAGTTTTCATCTGGGGATTTTTAATTTCTTTGTTTTTTTTTTAGTTTTTTGATTTACATGCCCAATTAATTGATCTCTGCCCTCCCTGATTTGTTAATATATGCACTCAAGGATATAAATTTCCCCTAAATACTGCTTTGGCTGATTCCCAAATGTTTTGGTTGGATGTCTCATCATTGTCATTCTCTTAAATGGAATTATTTATTGTTTCTATGATTTATTCTTTAATTAACTGATTTTGGAGAATCATTTTATTCAATTTCCATTTAGTTTTTGATTTGCCTTTCCATATGTCCTTACTAATTATTATTTTTATTGCATTAAAATTTGATAAGATTCCATTTATTATTTCTGCCCTTTTGCATTTGTTTGCCATATTTCTATGTCCTAGTGCATGTTCAATCTTTGAGAATGTACCATGTGCTGCTGAAAATAGTTTTCCTTTTTGTCCCTATTTAATTTTCTCCACATATCTATTAACTCTAATTTTTCTAGGATTTCATTCACTTCTCTTATCTCTTTGTTATTAATTTTTTGGTTTCATTTATCTACATCTAAAAGAGGGATATTTAAATCTCCCACTAGTATGGTTTTACTCTCTATGTCCTTCTTGAGCTCAGCCAGTTTCTCCTTTAGGAATTTGGATGCTATACTATTTGGTGCATACATGTTGAATATTGCTATTTCCTCATTGTCTATACTGCCTTTTATCAGGATGTAATTACCTTCCCTATCTCTTTTGATCAGACCTATTTTTTACTTTGGCTTTATCAGGTATCAAGATTGCAACTCCTGCCTTCTTTTTCTCAGTTGAAGCCTAATAGATTTTGCTCCATCCTTTCACCTTCATCCTGTGTGTGTCTATCTGCTTCATGTGTGTTTCTTGTAGACAACATATGGTAGGCTTTTGGTTTCTAATCCACTCTGCTATTTGCTTCTGTTTTATGGGAGAATTCATCCCATTCACATTCCGAGTTATGATTGTCATCAGTGTATTCCCCAACATTTTGAAGTCATCTCCTAATTCTGCCTTTTCTTCTTTCACTATTTCCTTTTAAACCAGTGGTTTGCTTTTAATCAGTCCCCTAGTTTCCCATCCTTATTTTACTTCCCTTTCCATCCCCTTTCTTTTTGTTCCCCTCTTGTAATTGTTTTTAGGGTCAATTAAATTCCCTCCCCCCTCTCTTTCCCTAAGTACTCCTTGCCCCACTCCTCACCTTGGTTTTTCCCTTCTGCTTTTCCCTGTAGTTTAAATAGAATTTGTTACCCCAATGGATCTAGCTGTTCTCCCCCCTCAGAATTGATACCTCTGAATTTAAGTTTTAAATTACTCTGAATTTAAGGTTTAAGTATTACTATTAATACTCTCTTCCTCTCCTTCTTATAATAGTATTCTTCCTCTCCCCATCCCATATACCTCTTTGTGTGGTATTGATTATCCTATTTTTCTTATTCCTTTAAGTTTCTCTTGCTGCCATCTTCTATTCCCCCATCCTTTTTCTTTATTTCTTTTCTTTTTATTTGGTGTATCATCTTAGACCATTTAGTACCCAACCTTTCCCTATGTATAGTCTTTCTAATTACTATAATAGTGAATAAAAGTTTTGAGAGTTACAAATAACATTTTTCCATATAGGAATAAGTAATTTGATCTTACTGAAGCCCTTAAGGAAGAACCTTTAAATTTTTTTCTTTCCCCTCTCTTTCTTATTTACCTTTTCAGGTTTCTCTTTTTTTTTTTTTTTTTTTTTTTTTGTGGTTGGATATCACACTTTCCACTTAGTTCTGGTCTTTTCTTTGCAAATTTTTGGATAGCTTCTATTTGTTGAATGCTCATACTTTCCCCTGGAAGTATATAGTCAGTTTTGATGGGTAGGTGATCCTTACTTATAAACCCAGTTCTCTTGCCTTTCTGAATATCATATTTCAAGGCTTGTGGTCTTGTGGTGTGGGGGCTGCCAGATCCTGTGTAATCCTGATTGGTGTTCCTTGATATCTGAATTTTCTCTTTCTTGCTTTTTATTATAATTTCTCCTTAACTTGAAAGCTTTTGAATTTGGCTATTATATTCCTGGTTGTTGTATTTTGAAGATTTAGTGTAGAGGGTGCTCTATGGACTCTTTCAATGTCTATTTTGCCCTCTTGTTCAAGGAAATCAGGGCAGTTTTCTTTAATAATTTCTTATAGTATGATATCCAGATTTGTATTTGTCGATGGTTTTTCTAGAAGACCAATAATTCTGAAGTTGTCTCTTTTGGACCTGTTTCCTTGATCTGTCATCTTCTCATTGAAATATTTTATGTTTCCTACTATTTTGTCAGTCTTTTGACTATGCTTTATTAATTCTTGCTGTCTTGTGAAATCATTGGCTTCTACTTGCCCAATTCTAGCCTTTAAAGATTGGTTTTAGGCTATAATCTTTTTGTTTTCCTTTTCTGTCTGGTCTATCTGGCTCTTCATGGCTTCCAGCTGGTCATTTCTGGTCTTCAGTTTGCTTATCATTTTATTTGATTTCTGAACCTCAATTTCCAATTGTGAAATTCTGGCTTTAAACTGTTATTTTCTTTTTGAACTATTTCCCACTTTTCTTGCCAAATCTCTTCCATCATTCTTATGATCTCAGATTGGAACTCTTCAAGAGTTTGTGACCAGTTTTCATTTTTTGGGGGAGGGTTTGGATGTGTTTACATATTTGTCCTCCTCTGCTGGCTATTCTGTAGTCTGGATTTTTTCTACATAAAATTTATCTAGAGTTGGTGGATTTTTCTTGCTTCTTCTGTTGTTTGGCTTTTCTTGAGCCTTGCTAGCCATTACTCTGCTTTTTCTTGCTTCCCTCAGAAGTCTGGGTGAAGAGGGCAAGCTCTCTGTGTACGGAGTTACAGAGTGTTTTTTGTCTGAGGCTACTTTTTGAGTCCGTGTGCCGTTTCTACTGTATATTGCTGCAGCCCCACTCCCCTCTCCATGCCCAAGGTGCACACTCTCAGCCTCCTGGGTTTCATGTCTAGCTGCTCTCAGGGGTGCTCTTGATCTACTGCCAAGAACTTAGAGGTTGTTCCCCCCCTGCTTTAATTCTAGGGATCTTGGTATGAATCCTGTACCATAGGTGGGGTGGGAGAGGGTTTGATCAGCTCACAGTTTGGTGGGAGTTAATTTACCTCCTTAGAACTTGGAAATGCCCGAATCTCAGGTAAATTAGATGTTGCACTCTATTGTGGAGTCCCTTTGCTCATCTGAAATTGGCCTTTTTTTTGAGGTATTATACAGGTTGGTGTTGGGGAGGGTAAAATTTCTGCAACTACTCAGCAGCCATCTCAACCCAGAAGTTGTGTTCTTGACAACAAGGAGGACTACCAAGTTTTACAAGCTCAATACAATGAAAAAATCCAATACCATTCCACAGTGACTTAGCTAGGAACCACTCTATGTCATCTCTCAAAACAGGAGGGAAGACTTTCTCTCCTCTCCAAAAATTCAATACTATCTCTCTTACTCTATTCCTCATTAAGGCACTCAGCAGTATTCTCTCCACCTAACTGGAATCACACCAAAGTAGAAGCATGCAAAATAACTGAGACTTGAAACCTGGGTTATAGATGTAAGGACTCATAGCAAAATTATTCTGATACTGAGTTTTTTGGCCAAGGAGGCTTCCTGAAATTCCTCCTGACAAGAGGAGGTCTGGAGCTAGAACATATGACTGGGTCAAACCTATAGGTGGCTACAGTTCCTAAAGTTAAAGTAAAAAGGGCACAGGTCAGGATGCTGAATATAATATTATATATAGAGATAGAAGGGACTTTGAAATAGTGTCATTAATTAGAGTGGAAACACTTTGCAGGCATCAGAACATGTACTGGTAAAAAGCCATGAACAGGGAGTTGGAGTCTGGGTTTAGTGAATCTATCACTATATGCCTGATACATAGTAAGCAAGTAGTAAATGCTTATTGATTGACTACTGGCTGAATCAGTTTTGTGGCCTTGGGTTAGTCTCAGGACCCCAAATTCCTTGTCTAACATATAGAAACATCAAACTGGATTTTCTCTCTAATTCCTTCCATATATAAATATTGTAAATTCCATATTTATATCTGTCTTTTTCTTATTTACACTTTCTTAAATACTGATCTCTTGGAGTGCTAAATATAGAATAACTCATTGGTTGTTGGTCTAAACAAGTCTAATTTGTTAAAGCTACCTTTACTTAGCACTGAGACTTTGCAGAAACATTACCAATAACATGTATCTAAAGCTTTCCTGGTCTCTCCAACTAGATAGCAAGTTGTTGCAGGTAAGAACTGTGTCTTTTACTTCTGTGTATTCCCCATAGCCACATCACCTTGTACATTACAGGTACTCAATAAAGGTTGACTGATAATCCTGCAAAAGGCTGCATCTGTATTTGTCTATTTGTGGTGCTATTACATCAACCAGCATTGCATTTCAATGGCATGAGCTCTTAATCATACCTCCAGTGAGCCACCTAAAGGCACAGATGAATCAGGAGCATTTAGCTTTCAGTATCTTGGAAACGACTCCAATACAGATATAAAATGTGATTGTAAATTAGTCATGCTAACCATTTAAATATGCATTCTAGACTTTATATCAATGAGTTCCTTTTTCTTCAAAGTTGTCATCTAGAAAGGTTATTTACTTGTTCCAGTGACCCTGCTGCTGATTAAAACATTTCTGGAGTTCCTCTTTGAGAACTTCCTTCAGAGCCAATTTGTAAGCTATGGAAGAAACTCATACACATTAATTTATAATCAGACATCCTTCACTGTGTCTCCTTGAAACAAAATGAAGCATAGTATTACCCAGCTTGATAAGCCATCTTATTTTCCAGACATAGCTCAGAATGACTTCTGATCATTTTCAAAAACCAATTTGATCCTCAAAGATTAATGATTTTACACCATTAAGTTTATACAGAAATATGTACAAATACTAAAGGCAGTTCCCACAGACACATTTTGATAATATTTTAGTGCAAGTATAGTTTTACCAGAATCAGTGTTTTGCCCACACTTGTTTTACATATTGACAACTTTGATGAAGATATTTCCTCCTACCTATATTTTCTAGTCTGTTTGTTTAAAAGTCAGTGGTAATATTTTTTAGATATTTTTCAAAACTTAAATTTCTCGTGGAAGCATAGTATCCTATAATATTCAGATGGAAAAATTTAGGATCAATCTACTTAGAAACGCAACAGAGGAAAGGAAAAAATGTAAAAAGGACATAAGCCATGATGGTTGAGTAAGAGGAAGCATTATAGTCCAGCTCCTTCTACAATTCTAGCAAATAAATAAGAAGTTTAGGCAAATTAGAAATTAAGGATATCTAAGGAGAAACCACAAAATCATAGTGAGTCAAATTTCTAGCCCAGCATCACAAATATGAGCCAGCAGAAATGGATCAGCAAAGGAATAGTGGAACATTAATGGGCTGGGGTGACAAATTCTGTCCCTGTGAGGTTCCAAATAGGGTTGGGACAGCAGTACCCACATTACTCCAGACCAGATTGTGGATTCAGCCTTCAATTGAGAATAGAGATTGGCAATTTGGTTGTTCAGTGTAGACTCGGTCCAGGGCCCAGAATGGGAACAGGGGAACATTTCTATTTTTCTGAATAGATTGAGACACAAAGTCAGAAAAGGTAGTTAATAGGGGCTAGGGATAATAACTACCCCATAATGTTACACCCAGAGATATGTCTGACTGTATTTAGATGGTGTACTTAAAAAATCCTAGGTAGGCAAAGGTCAGACTATGCTTTTGATCCTGACACATAGGCTCTCTAAAATTTGTAGTTTTCTGTTACAAGACACCTCATGTGAGTTTCAAAACAGATAACATTTGCTACCCAAAGAAAAAATGTGGTGGGACCTCTGATAAGAAAGGTTTAGAACATACAAAACTCATGACATTCCCCAAAACTATAGATCAAAGGTCAAAAAATGATTAAAGAAAAATTTAAAAAGTGGTTTTGATGCCAGGGATAATAAAGAGTCAAACTGGAAGATAAAAAATAACTCCAATATATTGTTAAATGAGATTAAATCTACCTTGCCCATTCTCAAATCTAGTCACCAAAAGTATAAACATCTCCACTTAACTTTCAAGTGGAGAGGCTATCACCCACATGTGCAAGAATGGGGGATGAATAAGAATTGACTGATTGCCCCCTTGGAAGTCCTAATAAAAACATCTATTGTGATTGGACACATAAACTGGAAAAGAGGCACAGGAAGTGAAGAAAGAAATTGCCTGGATAAATTGAAAGAACTCCTGGGGCTCTCCCTTTTGGCTCTTGGCTGCTCAATTCTTTGTGTGGTGGGTGACTAGGACCTGGAGGAGCCCTAACTGCTGGCTGAGACCTTGGACTAAGTGAGATTGCTAAAGATTTAGTCTTCAAACTCAAAACTTGTAATCTCTTCTTTGGAATTAGTGTAAAGACTAAAGTCGTGAGTGTAAAGACTAAATCTTCCTGGACTTCTCTAAAGGAACTGGTCTTTCAAAAGAGACTCTGTGTGGGGCAGCTGGGTAGCTAAGTGGATTGAGAGCCACTCCTACAGACAGGAGGTCCTAGGTTCAAATCTGACCTCAGACACTTCCCAGCTGTGTGACCCTCGGCAAGTCACTTGACCCCCATTGCCTACCCTTACCAAGTTAAGGGTTTAAAATAAAAAAAAAAGAGACTCTGTGACTGAAACTTCCACTTCATTCATCTTGGGGGCCCTCTGGCCCTCCAACCCTCCAGCCTTTACCTCAAGGCTGAGCCTCCTCCAATTGAGCACTAATTAGATCTGTCTGGGTTAAACTAGGGAGCCACCAGAGCAAAATACTTAGTGTGTTAGATTACTTATCCTATCATATCCTCTCTCTGATTTTCTTATTTTCTCTTCCTCTTTTCATTTGTAAATAAACTTCCATAAAAGTCATTTTGACTTGAGGTTATTTTTTAATTGGGGATTGATAATTATTCAATTCCCTGGCAACCAAACCTTGTAATATTCACCCAACAAAAACCCCTTTTTGCCCCTTACAATATCAACAAGGAAAGACTAAAAGATAAATAAAATGTGAGTATTAGAACTATTCAAATTCCTAAAAGAAGTGAAAAAAGTTAAATATTTCTAATAGACAAGAGAACGTAAAAGACATGAGCAGATTGGAGGAAATACTTGAAAGGAGAATTAATAGATTCCATAAGAGGTAAAAACAAAACAAAACAAAATTACCTAAATTGCAGGAAAATTAAACTGGATGAAATAAAAGTTAATAATGTCATAAAACAAAAAATAAGAAAACAAAATCATTTGAAAAAAAATGGAACCTATGAGTTATCTCATACTGAACACAACTGACTTGAAAAATAGAACAAGTAAAGATCATCAGAGAAACGTTTGGTTTCCTGAAAGGCATGATGGAAAAAAGGAGATAAGCAATCAAAAAATTATGGAAGAAGAAAGCAAACACAATATATTTTTAAAAAAAGTACAAAGTGAGCCTAAAAATAATCCATTTATCATCTCTGAAAAAAGAAATGAATATTCTCCAAAAATATCACAACCAGAATCCAGAACTTCACAGTCTAAGAAAAAAATTCTGAAGCATCTAAGTACAAAGCAACAATAGTTAGGATCAGAAAAAAATTAAAAATTAATCCAAGAGAACATAGAATATGGAATCTAATATTCCCACAGGCAAAATATAAGATAAGAAACAATCTTAGTTTACCCAGAAAAACTGAGTATAATGTTATAAAAGAAAAAATAAAATAAATTAATGAAATTCCAATTATGAAATTAATGAGGAATTCCAAGCATATCTGAGGAAAAGACAGGAGATGAGTAGAAATATTGAAATACAAAGCTGAGATTCAGTTGAAACAATAAAAACAAATACAAATTTACAAGTAGAAGGTACTGTACATGAATAGTGTTTTGAATTCCTTTGAAAGAGAGTGATACAACTGACTTCCTAGACTCTTATCCTCATCAGGGGTTATTTGATATTTTGCTGATTTTAACAAAAGATAGGAAATGAGGTTAGAGGAAGCAAAAGATGTAACAAAGAAGAAAAGAGAGAAAAAAGAAGAAAACATTTCATAATCAACAGTTCATACAAACAAGTAACCAGGGAAGTCTTGAAGCTCATTTTCATCTGAATTGGTCAAATGTGAGTGCAAAGCACATAGAATTACACAAAAGTATTGGAAAAGTAAATTATGCTCAAGGAAAACAAGAGGAAGTAAGGAGAAATCAAAAAAAGAAGACTGAATAAATAAAGATTTGGGGGAAAATTGGAAGGAAAAGAACAAAAATGTTCAGAAGGGAGAGTGAAGACAGAATTGAAAAGAATGGAAAGTTTTGAACCTATGATTTTATTATGAATGTGGGAAAGAGAAGAAATAAGAAAGTTGATTACATTAAGCCTAAAGTAATTATATTGCACGCATTTCTTTTCTCTGTCTCTCTTTTATAAGAAGAGAGCAAAGAGCAAAGAGTAGAAAATATAAGAGAATGGAATGGAGTGAAATACACAATTAATAATCATTACAGTCAATGTTAAGGTAATGAACTCACACATAAAATAGATAAAAAATATCAAGATAAAACAGACAATTTTGAACACAAAAAACCTACAAAACTTTATACAAGTAAATACAATGAAGATTGTTTTGAAGAGAAACAGCTGAGAAGACATTTTTTTCAGAAGTTTCTCTAATAAAAATGTTACTTCTAAGAGTATAAAAATTGATTCATATTGATAAAAATGAAAGCCTTTTCTCAATAGATGAGAGAACAAATATGAGTATATGAACAAATAAAACATTTATTAAGCACTTCTAACATGCAAAACTTTCTGCTAAGTACTTGCAATATAAATTTAAAAATAAGACAGTCCCTAATCTCAAGGAATTCCCATTATAATGGAGGAGACAAGACAATGGCCTACTTTAGCTACAAATCAGATATCACATGGTTCTTAGATTGCAATGGCAAAGCAGATAGTTCCTATTCTTTAAGACTTTTTAAAATTGTAAAATCATATCATATTGTTATGGTGAAGCATTTGACCAATGATCCTGGTATTAAGAATTTATTTTTTGAGTCTTCAAAAGATGTGGCTATCCACATATATAAAATGAATTCCAAATTCCTTACCATCTCATGGAGAGGATAGGGGAGAGAGGAATAGAGGAATAGAGAGAATTTGGAAGTCAAAATATTAGGAAAAATGTCAAAATTGTTTTTACTTGCAATTGGGGGCAAAAAGAAAACATTACCAGAGAGAAATTAAAAATATATGGTTATACCACTTGAAGAAGTAACCAAGCTGCTTCTTTACAAGAGATGTTTTCTAGGATGATAGCTGTAGACACTGTGCCAGAATTATTGACATTCCGGAGGCTCTTGAGTTCAATCAAGATCCTGGACTATATGCTAGGCATCTAAGTAGAGATGGTGTTCAAATAGTATTGCTGAAATTAGTTATAGACCAACATGTCATGTCATACACTAAGATATAAGTCAAAATATATGATTTAGAAATAAAGGGTGATACCATAAACAAATTAGCAAATCACAAAATAGTTTCCTTGTCAAACCTGTGGATAAGGAAATTTTTTAAACATTTATTAATATTTATTTTTAACATGTTTACATGCTTCATGCCCCTACTTTCCCCTTCACTCCCCACTCTCCCCCAACCCATGGCCAAAGCACATTTCCACTGGTTGTAACATGTGTCCTTGTTCAGGGCCTATTTCCAAATTGTTGTTAGTTGCATTGGGATCTCACAAAGAAGAGATTAAATCTTCAAGCAAGCCCTAGGTTGAGTGAGTGCCTGCCTGTTTGTTGGTGGACAACAAGCAGAGAGCCGTTTACTCCCTAGTCCCATTTTGGATTACTTGCTGTTCAGAAATGTTCCTGAGTCCAAACAATATCTGAAGATGTTCATGGACCTGTTGTGTGAGATTCTCAAAAGCCCCTGTCTCACTCTAGCTCAGCCATTGCTGGCTGCACATTAGGTAGTCTAGAGTAGCCAACTCAACTGCCACCATTCTTTAATAGTTGGTGACAGACCTAAGAAGTTAGAAATCCTTTCCCTCCAGCCCTATCCTTAGAAAACCATTAAACTAACTTTTATAAAAACTTCCTTGTTATTCTCTCCCCCAGCTACCAAGAACCCACAAAGATTTTAACTGTTTCCCTGGTTTTTGTGAATGTCAGTTACTGGTTGTTTACCCTAATTAAGATACTTTGTGTTTCCACACCCCATATCTCTGGTGTTTCTCATTCATTCCTCATTCCCCTGAGTTTCCGTTGTTTCCTTTCACCCCTTTTTCCAGTGTGCAGGGTCTCTGTGGTATTTTCCTTTTGTCACGACCATATGGTCAGATATATAATTTGGTAACATCAGTACAGCATTTGTGTGGATGATGTTCTGGAGATTTGGAGGCAAGAAGACTGATTATCAAGTTCTTGTTCCCATCCACAGAGTATATAGTAGCATTTTATTAAAAGTGTCCTTTATTTCAAGGAGTCTTTACAAAAATATGGCATTATAGATTCAGTCTTGGTATTTGATCTAATCCCTCTCTTTATAAGCCAAGACTCTGAGGTATAAAGAGCATCAATGGTCACACTGATATTAAAAGTCAAAGTTAAGATTTAAACCTCAGTTCTATAACTCCAATCTAAATCTTTCCAACTAAAACATGATGCTTATATTTTGAAAAGCTAAAAAAATATTTGAAACAGAAAATTTAAAGAAATGAATGTTATTAAAATATCAAGAACTATAATGAGAATATTAATGTTTTCCTCTGAGATGATAATGAAAATAACCAAATATTAATATAACTAAGAAATTAGGAAAACTAACCTTGGAGTTCTAGTACACCATACCTAAGTATAACCTCTTTAAAGAAAACCTAATTTTTACCACTGAAAAATTAAAAAAAATTTAAATTCATTTATTTGTTGTTACATTAAAATACCCAGGTAATGCCTTCTTTCCTTCCCCTTTCCCTATTAGATAAAGCATTACTAGACAAAAAGATAAAAACACACATACACATACATACACACACAAGACTATGTCTTTTTTATGTCTATCAGTTTTTTCTCTGGAGGTGTATAAACACAAATTATTTTTAAAACAATATTTCTATTGATATATGTCAATATATATACATATGTATTGATATGTTCTCTTGGTTCTTCTAATTTAATTCTTCATAATATCATATAGGACTTTCCATGTTATTTTTAAAATAAACCTGCTAATCATTTTTTACAGCACAGTAGTATACCATCACAATATTATGCCACAACTTGTTTAGCCATTTCCCAGTTGATGGGCTTCCCTTCAATTTCCAATTTCTTGTCATGACAAAGACAGCTGCTATAAATATTTTGGAACATGTAGACTCTTTTCCTTTTCCCCAATCTCCTTAGGAAATAAATCTAATAGTGGTTTTGCTGCATCAAAAGGTATACACAGTTTTATTTTATTTTATTTTATTTTAAACCCTTAACTTCTGTGTATTGGCTCCTTGGTGGAAGAGTGGTAAGGATGTGCAATGGGGGTCAAGTGACTTGCCTAGGGTCACACAGCTGGGAAGTGTCTGAGGCTGGATTTGAACCTAGCACCTCCTGTCTCTAGGCCTGACTCTCAATCCACTGAGATACCAGCTGCCTTATACACAGTTTTATTACATTTAAGGGATAATTCCAAATTGTTCTCCAAAATGGTTGGATCAATTTACAGTTCTGCCAACAGTTTATTAGTGTCCCAATTTTTCCACAACCTCTCCAACATTTAGCATTTTACCCTTTTATTGTGTTAGCCAATCTGATAGTTATAAAATGAAATTTCAGAGTTGTTTTGATTTATATTTCTTTTGTCAGGAATGATTTAAAGCATTTTTCATATAGTTATGGGAAGCTTTGAATTCTTCTTCCAAAAACAGTTTGTTCATATCTTCTGACTGTATCAATTAGGGAATGATATATTCTTTAAAAAGAGTTAATTTTATGGAGAAGCCAAGAAAATAGATATACCATTGGTTAGTATCACTAAAAAAGGAAATCAAATTACTAGCATCCAAAATGAAAAGGGTAAATTTACAATGAATGAAGAAGAAATCAAAGAAATTATTACGAATTATTTCGCTTAATTATGTCAACAAATTTAACAATTTAAATGAAATGGAAAAATACTTTTAAAAAATTAATTGCATAGATGAGGTAGGAAATAGCAATACAAAGTTATAAATATGGTGCTTTTTTCTTTCTTCTAATGAAAATTGAGAGTTTCATATATATATAAAATCTTCACTTCCAGACATGTTTTCTTTATTCTGACAGTGATTCCCAAATTGGGTGTTACCACCCCCTGGTGGGTACTATAGTGATCCTGGGAAGCAATGATGGCCACAGGTGCATTAATTTTTCCTATTAATTGCTATTAAAATTTTTAAAAAAATTGATTTCCAGGGGTTTAAGTAATATTTTTTTTTCTGGAAAGGCGGCAGTAGACCAAAAAAGTTTGGGAACCACTGTGACCTAACACAAGGCCTATAACCCAGAAATACTTGGTTTAAAAATTTTTTATCAAATATGTATGATAGGGGGTTGAAACATAAGATACATTAACAAGTATCGAAGGATAAATGACATTCCCCAATAGATAAGTAGCTAATGAATAAGAAAAAGAATTGCAAAGTATTAACAACCACATGAATGGTTTAAGTGACTAAAGCAAAGGAAACACACATCAAAACAACATTCTAGTTTCACTTTATATCCAAAGATGACAAAATATGGGAAGAATCAAGGTTGGATGAATTATGGAAAGACAAGCATATTAACATATTGTTGGCAGAGATGAAAATGAATACAATAATTCTTGAAAGCTTTTAAAATTTTGGAAATAAAATTGACAAAATAACAAAGCCTTTTTTTTTAAGTATTTTTTCCCTTTATTTCTTTTTTTTTATTACATTTATTAATATTCATTTTTAACATGGTTACATGATTCATGCTCCTCCTTTCCCCTTCAACCCCCCCCCC
>NC_058130.1:397704865-397744296 GCF_016433145.1 Gracilinanus agilis
CAAAAACAGAGAAAGAAAACTACAGACCAATCTCCCTAATGAACATAGATGCAAAAATCTTAAATAGAATACTAGCAAAGAGACTCTAGCAAGTGATTAAGAGGATTATCCACCATGATCAAGTGGGATTTATACCAGGAATGCAAGGATGGTTCAACATTAGGAAAACCATCCACATAATTGACCATATCAACAATCTAAAAAACAAAAATCACATGATTATCTCAATAGATGCTGAAAAGCCTTTGACAAAATACAGCACCCATTCCTATTGAAAACACTGGAAATTATAGGAATAGAAGGACCTTTCCAAAAAATAATTAACAGTATATACCTAAAACCATCAACAAGCATCATATGCAATGGGGATAAATAAGAAGCCTTCCCAATAAGATCAGGAGTGAAACAAGGATGCCCATTATCACCTCTATTATTTAACTTTGTGCTAGAAACACTGGCAGTGGCAATTAGAGAAGAAAAAGAAGTAGAAGTTATCAAAATAGGGAAGGAGGAGACTAAGCTATCACTCTTTGCAGATGATATGATGGTCTACTTTAAAAATCCTAGAGAATCAACTAAGAAGCTTGTAGAAATAATCAACAACTTTAGCAAAGTGGCAGGATACAAAATAAATGCACATAAATCATCAGCATTTCTATATATTTCCGACAAATCACAGCAGCAAGAGGTAGAAAGAGAAACACCATTTAATATCACCCTAGACAATATAAAATACTTAGGAATATACCTACCAAAACAAACACAGCAATTATATGAAAACAACTACAAAACACTTTCCAAACAAATAAAACTGGATCTGAACAATTGGAAAGCCATTAATTGTAAATGGGTAGGATGAGCTAATATAATAAAAATGACAATTCTACCGAAATTAATTTATCTATTTAGCGCCATACCTATCAAGCTACCAAAAAACTTCTTTACTGAATTAGAAAAAACTATAACAAATTTCATTTGGAATAACAAAAGATCAAGAATATCAAGGGAAATAATGAAAAAAATGTGAAGGAAGGGGGCCTAGCAGTACCAGATATTAAACTATACTATAATGCAGCAGTCATCAAAACAATATGGTACTGGCTAAGAGATAGAGAGGAGGATCAATGGAATAGACTTGGGGTAAATGACATCAGCAAGACAGTGTATGATAAACCCAAAGAGCCCAACTTTGGGGACATGAATCCACTATTTGACAAAAACTGCTGGGAAAATTGGAAAACAATATGGGAGAGATTAGGTCTAGATCAACATCTCACACCCTACACCAAGATAAATTCAGAATGGGTGAACGACTTGAATATAAAGAGGGAAACTATAAAAAAGTTAAGTGAACACAGAATAGTTTACTTGTCAGATCTGTTGGAAAGGAAATACTTTAAAACCAAGCAAGAGTTTGAGAAAATTACAAAATGTAAATTAAATGGTTTTGATTATATTATACTCAAAAGTTTTTGTACAAACAAAAACAATGTAGTCAAAATCAGAAGGGAAACAACAAATTGGGAAAAAAATCTTTATAATGAAAAACTCTGACAGGGGTCTAATTACTCAAATATACAAGGAGTTAAAGCAATTGTATAAAAAATCAAGCCATTCCCCAATTGATAAATGGGCAAGAGACATGAATAGGCAATTGTCAGGTAAAGAAATCAAAAGTATCAATAAACACATGAGAAAGTGTTCTAAATCTCTAATAATTAGAGAAATGCAAATCAAAACAACTCTGAGGCATCACCTCACACCTAGCAGAGAGGCTAAAATGAAAGAAGGGGAGAGTAATGAATGTTGGAGGGGATGTGGCAAAATTGGGACATTAATACATTGCTGGTGGAGCTGTGAACTGATCCAACCATTGTGGCTTGCAATTTGGAATCATGCTCAAAGGGCTATAAAAGAATGCCTGCCCTTTGATCCAGCCATACCATTGCTGGGTTTGTATCCCAAAGAGATCATAGATAAACAGACTTGTACGAAAATATTTATAGCTGCGCTTTTTGTGGTGGCAACAAATTGGAAAAGGAGGGTATGTCCTTCAATTGGGGAATGGCTGAACAAACTGTGGTATATGCAGGTGATGGAATATTATTGTGCTAAAAGGAGTAATAAACTGGAGGAGTTCCAGGCGAACTGGAGAGACCTCTGGGAACAGATGCAGAGCGAAAGGAGCAGAGCCAGAAGAACATTGTACACAGAGACTGATATACTATGGTAAAATTGAATGTAATGGACCTCTGTACCAGCAGCAATACAGTGACCCAGGACAAGTCTGATGGATTTATGGAAAAGAATGCTACCCATATTCAGAGGAAGGACTGCAGGAGAGGAAACATATGAGAAAAACAACTGCTTGAACGCATGGGTTGGGGTGGACATGATTGAGGGTGTGGACTCGAAACTACCACATCAATGCAACTACCAACAATTTGGAAATTGGTCCTGATCAAGGACACATGACAAAACTAGTGGAAATGTGCATCGGCCATGGGTGGGGGGAGTGCGGGTGGGGCGAAGGAGAAAGGAGGAGCATGAATCATGTAACCATGTTAAAAATGAATATTAATAAATGTTTGGAAAAAAAAGGAAAAAAAAGGAAAATGGGCAAGAGATAGGAATAGGCAATTTTCAGGTAAAGAAATCAAAAGTATTAATAAGCACATGAGAAAGTGTTCTAAATCTCTAATAATTAGAGAAATGCAAATCAAAACAACTCTGAGGTATCACCTCACACCTAGCAGATTGGCTAAAATGAAAGAAGGGGAGAGTAATGAATGCTGGAGGGGATGTGGCAAAATTGGGACATTGATGCATTCCTGGTGGAGTTGTGAACTGATCCAACCATTCTGGATGGCAATTTGGAACTATGCTCAAAAGCTCATAAAAGAATGCCTGCCCTTTGATCCAGCCATACCATTGTTGGATTTGTACCCCAAAGAGATCATAGTTAAACAGACTTGCATGAAAATATTTATAGCCGAGCTTTTTGTGGTGGCAAAAAACTGGAAAATGAGGGTATGTCCTTCAATTGGGGAATGGCTGAACAAATTGTGGTATATGCTAGTGATGGAATACTATTGTGCTCAAAGGAATAATAAACTGGAGGAATTCCATGTGAATTGGAAAGACCTCCAGGAATTGATGCAGAGTGAAAGGAGCAGAGCCAGAAGAACAGAGACTGATATACTATGGTAAAATAGAATGTAATGGACTTCTGTACTAGCAGCAATACAATGACCCAGGACAATTCTGAGGGATTTATGGAAAAGGATGCTACCCACATTCAGAGGAAGAACTACAGGAGTGGAAACAGAAGAAAAACAACTGCTTGAACACATGGGTTGAGGCAGACATGATTGGGGATGTAGACTCTAAACTAACACTCCAATGCAATATCAACAATTTGGAAATAGGTCTTGATCAATGACACATGTTAAAACCATTGGAAATACACATCTGACATGGGGGGGGACGTCGGAGGGTGAAGGGGAAAGTAAGAGCATGAATTATGTAACCAAGTTAACTTTTCAAAAAATAAATATTAATAAATGCTTAAAAAAAGAATGTGAATATAAAAATCCAGGACTCCCAGCTTGCAAGAACACTCTTTTGGGGGTTTCATGGGTGGCTGAGAAGGAGGGTATGATTGCTCTTTTTGTTAGTTCATCTCTGACCTCAGGTAGCAGGGAGTTACTTTGCTGTTTACTCCATACAGACTATATCAGTCTGTGTGCACTGGGAAAATGCCTCACGTGCAGTATCTCAACTAATCTTTAATTTAAATAGAACTTCAATCAAGATTACCTTCACCATCTTAAATTTAAAAAAATATTAGATTAAGAGAAAAGTTAATTTGTGAGGGAGATAGAAGTTAAGTTAGTCAAAACACATTCCCCTCTGAGGAATGTGTTTCCAACAAGTTTTCTGAGGATATTAGGTAGCTTACCTCACCCTTATCCTAAAATTTACCTCCCCTTTCCATGTTTTCCAGAAATTAATAAATCCCTTCACTTGTTAAGTTTGAGAGCCTGTGTGAAGTTATACTTGGGTTATACCAACCAATAGTATACATTACCTAAGCAAAATCTTCATCCAGGCAAGCACTGGAACAGCTGTTATCCAGAGAGCAAGTCTGCTGTATTAGAAGGCATCCTGAACCTTTATTTATCTTAGGGTTTAGGGGAATAATCCTTTAACAGTGGAAGTTGCTAATCTCAGTGGGATTATTGCCTATCTGTCTACCAATTTACCTCTGGATTAGCCAAACCCAAACAGCCTTCATTTCTTGATCTAAAGGGGATTCAGTTAAAACTGTTACTCCTTCTGCTACAACTGCCTCAGGAGGGGGAGGAGAAAGAATTATATTGACTCTCTCCCTCCTCCTTGCCAGGATAGCCAGCTTGATCTTTTGCACTGACTCCATTACCAATCATTACCAATCTGAATCAATCTTACAGCAGTAAGGGCTAGGCAATGGAGATTAAGTGACTTTCCCAGGATCACACAGCTAAGAAATGTCTGATGTCATATTTGAACCCAGGACCTCTCATCTCTGGGTCTGGCTCCCACTGAACTCTTCAGCTGACCCCTATAATATACTTTTAACATTCATTTATTTCAATATTGTATAGCTGTGAATCATAGAAGAGCACTCTGTCTGAAGAAATGTAATTAATAATTGCTCAAGTGGAAAGGAAGAAGCACATGGTAGTCATAAGCAGTCTATAGCATGTTACAATGAATTGCAGAGAAAAGTTGTAAAGAATGTCAGTGAGGAAGTGGAGGGCTAGGGGTGTGAAGAGAGAAAAGGAAGATGGTCCATTCCTATAGTGAGAGGAAGAGGTAAGTAGTGGGAAGTTTACCTGATCCTTTACTATTCAGGCAATATTGAGATTTAGAAAAGGCAATCGGCATGTTGAATGGACAGTATGTGGTAGACTTATGGGGTGACAAAATAGAACCCCTCAAGAGAGGCTAGCATGGATAGACTTTGAGCTGTGAGGTTGATGGCTAGACTCAACGAAATTCATAGATTTGTCAAAGCAGTACTGAAATCCAGGTATTTTTCTTCAAATTAAAAAAAATGTTTTTCAGTTTCTCAAATATTTTTCCTCAAGAATGTTGTTCATTTGTCTCCATGTACTATCTTTCCTTTGAATATATTTCTTGTTTTCATATTTGTGTGTACATGTATATTAGCACTTCTTATACACCATACAATCTTCCAAATAATAATGGTTTCATTGTATATTTATATATAAATACATATTCATACAAAAATATATAAATATATATTTATCCTTAAAATGTTCTCAGCCCACAGAATATCCATTTTGAGCATGCTCATTTTATTTCACTATCCCCTTGTCATTTCCCTAGTGCACTGTAAGGAAATTCAGTATTATACTTTTCAGAATAAATGAAGCAGTCAAGGGCTTCTCTCAAATTAAAAATAATAAGGAACTTTTATTAAGGTCTAGCTATGTATCATACCTTTAATTTTAATGGTCACTTTAGTGGTGACAACTAACAGCTTCAAATGGATAGAGTTAAGCACATAGAGGTATGTTAGTTTATACCACCAGGTTCTCAGTGAGTCTTTTAAGATTTGAGAAATAGTGCCCCCCACCCGACTCCAAAAATGGTATTTCCTTGTGCCTGAATAAATGTGTCCACTAAACTGAGCACATGGAGCACAATACCACCTAATACTGTAATTGCAACTCCCATGTGATCTCTTTCATGCTCAAAAATCCTTTGCTGACAGCTGTTTAATGATTTGCCACTGATAAGTTTCTCACCTTCTATTGAATAGGGAAGGAAGCAGGATGTTCCAAAAAGGCATTAATTTGGACAGCAGGGCATCTGAGTTCATGATACTAATTTGCTCTACAATCTTTGTTAGCTGAGTTCAAAAGCCACTGGGGGAGTCATTGCAAAACAGGCTTGATAACTCACTTGAGGAAATACTGGAAACTAAGGTTATGAATATGGACATAAATACATTCCATATTTTTGGTGAGAGACAAGATTTTTCTAGGACTAGAAAATTGAGATCTGAAGAGACTTCAGAGGTCATCTACTATATTACCCTAACTTTACAGATTATAAAACTGCAGCACTAACAATGGCAGTAATATAGCAGAGATAAACTGGTAAAAATGTCAGGGCCAAAACTTGAATCCAGGCTCTTTCCAAATCCAGCACTCTTTCCACTTCACCATACTAGCTGAAAGAATAGAAGAATTAATTATCTGTTAATTAATAATAGTTTAGTTTAGGTAGAATTTTCATAGGTTTTGCTCACACTGAATGTATGTTGGTACTTGTTGAATGAATGGATAGTGGAAAAGTACCAAATTTTTGGACAGAGGATAAATCTGGATGTGGCTTCAATTATTGGTTCTGCTATTTATTGCTGTTTATTAATTGACTTATACAAGTCACTTCTCTGTGTTTCACTTACCTTATTTATAAAATGAGGACATGGCACTGGTGTGTTGTTTGTGGAATATACTTTATGTCCCTTGCAAATCTAAATTTGACAAATGTATTATTTTTATTTTTGATACATAACTCAAACCTAAACTAATGGACAAATATCTATTTCTTATCTCTACTTTCTCAAAATCTGTTGTTGGATTATATGTCACATAGCAACTGAAACTATTAATTTATTGGTAAATGTAAAGCATGCTGTTGAATGTATTATGAAAAACACCCAAGAAGAATGTGTATAAAGTACCATAAACATTTCCAGTAGAATTATTTGATGCTAATTTAAACTTCTGAGACCTTCAAATGTCCTTGAAGATTTCCTATATTTAATTTGGCAGGCACTAAAACTTATTTAACATGCCATTATGTAATTCAGCTTTATAAGCCATCCACTTATGTATTATTACATCTTTTGCCTATAATTTTGCTCACTAATTTGCTCACCCATTATATTTGTTCACAGCAATCTTTTACACACCTTTTGGGGAGACCCAATTGCTCAATATAGATTCAATAGACTCAACTTTTTATTTATTATTCTTGGAACAGTTAGGAAATAAAGCTGTAGGCAAGTGAAACGTAGTGAATTCCACTATTTTCTTTTTCTTCCTTCTAAACTTATATTCCTGATTACCTTTCTTTTCCTCATTGTTTCCTCTCTTTGTGGCTTCACTCCTTCTTGTTCTTGTAACTTACAAAAGAATGCTTGGGTCCTGCTTGGAATTAGGAGATTTATTTTCCTTTCTCTTTATTTTGCCCAACTTTCTCTTCCAAAATGTTCTTGTGTCTCCCTAAGATTGAGTTACTTCCCCTATAAGACACCCATATTCTCTGTGGGTCAGAGTTATTGTCTACCTTCTCCTGCATTGTTTGACACCACTAGACAAAAATTTCCCTATCTTAGGAAATTTCTCATTGTCATTCATAGGAAGTAATAGTGTGACCATTTATCATTATGTTCTAAGCTTCTGATTCCCAGGGCATCTAAAGAAAGAGATCATCTTTCTAATTTTCCAGCAACTACTACCACTGGATTTTTTTGTGCCCTTAGGTGATTACATGTACTAGTTCTGCCCATTGTTTATTATTCTTGTTACTGAGGTACAACAGAATGGGAAATAGATTTAGAAACACGCCTTTTTTCCATTTGAGACCCTCTGCACACTTTAGGCTGTTTCCCTCCAAATTAGATGAGATTTCAGAAATGATCCAAAGAAGAACACAAAGAATGGCTACAGGTTTTGGACTAGGGCAGAATTACATAAAAGATGGCTTTGTCAGAATAGCAACATACACTCTATGAAAGGACAGAATGCAAAATATTCACTTGTGACAGAGATATCTATGTATGACATTTTTGTTTATGTTTCCCCAGAGTTAATGTTTGTTTTGAGAGGTATCTCCTAATGCACAGCTATATACACAATGACTTCCTTTCCCTAGCTTATTTGGTATATACTCCAAAAAGTTTATAAACTGGGACAAAATGACCTAAATGGATATGTTTTGTCTCCCTGTGCAATTTCCTGGGTCAGAAAGAACAGTTGTGCCTAGCTCATGCCTCATTTCACATTTTAGGATATGAGAGTAAGATATCAAGAAAAAGCATTTTTTCCTTCCAATTAAAAAGTTGCTATCTGTCAGGGTTTCACCCAACTTCATACCCCACATAAATTATTCCACCTTTTTCCCCCTTGAAAATTGTAGTTGAAATCAATTAAATACAATGCTTATTTATTAAGAACCCACTGTATTTGTCTCAGGCACTATTACTGAAAAACTAGTTTATTTCCAGGATCCAATTGGTCCAGGCATTTTTATTTTTTATTTTTTATTTTTTTTTGTGCTGGAGCTTTTTGCCTGCTCCAGATCATATCAGTATGGCTTCCTGGTCACCTAAGAGTATAAAAGGCCCAATTCCATGGAATCGGGATTCTTTAGACATGGCAAATATCTCAGGATCATTTGAGTTCCTACACCCTGTCCTGTTGACCAGACTGGTTTCAATATAAAAGGCAAGAGGGCCATATCTACCCAAGGAGAATACTGAAATATCTTTCCTGTGCCATGGTTAAGTGAATTTCCTTTTAATTTTAATTTTTTAATTATTTTCCCAGGTTTTACTAGTACTATGCAAAAACTTATTTCCATTCTAATGTCTTACCGAGAGTGAGAGAAACATGGGCATTGTTTTTTTTTCTCAAAAAGATAGGTTCTAGAACTTCTGAAAAGGAAGTTCAGGGGACTAGAGTTTCAAAAAAACTAGGAATCCACCTTCAATTAAAAAAATCAGTGAAGTTAATATAATTCTCTCAAATGTTAAATCATTTACCTTTGTTTTTAAATATGTCCTCTCCTTCCCCAAGAATGACTTTAGCTCTCCCTATCTTAACTCTCTGTGGGGCTTGAGAGGGTAACTCCTTTGATTTGAGCACCGACTTTTCTGACAAGAAGGATTATTTACTTGTAAACATTCTTCCTGTGAAGAAAAATGAGGGAGATTAATTCTGGGAATCATTGATTGAGTGGATATCTCTTTCTGTGTGCTCAAGTAAGTCTCATTCTAAGAAGATATTGGGACAGTGGAATGAAGCCATGCCCATTGCCACTCTCAACACAGGTAGGGTTATGTAAACTTTTCTTATGGAAGAAATTATCTGTTTCCCAGAAAAGTTGCCTTGGATTATTGGGAAGAAATACGATTTAGAAAAATTCCTAGAATGTAGTATATTTTCTTGGTTGAGAAATTAGGGGGTGGGGTGGAATTTTTCCATTATCAACATGTTGGACTTTGGAAGGACCCAGTAAAGTCCTTTCTCTTTCATCCTATGTCCCTGATATTTACCCTTTATCATCACAATCTGCTTTCACATTTCCATGGGAAAGAGGGATCTTTTCAAAAGCTATTCCATATTTCCTTCTCGGTTATGTCATGGGGGTAGGGGATAGAGACTAGGATTTGCTATTTCACAAGCATAAGGATCTCCTGATTAAAAAAGTTCTTTCACAAATGCATACTAGCACCTTTTCTGAAAGTTATTTTCTTAAAGAGTTTTTCATAACACTGAAACATTATATGACTTGCTTTGGCCTAATTGCTTCTGCCTTGGCCTGTGCTTATTTGTCTTGGGGAAATTTAAACCTATCTCATTTCTCTTGGTCTCTCCCTGATCTCTCCATCTACATTCCCTTCCACAGTGAAAGCCAGAAGGCAAAAGCCTTGTCAGTTGGAACTTCACCTATATTTATAGCTTCAAGTTCTAACTGACTTTCTGAAGATTCTAAGACTTCTGACTATTTGTGACCATTAGAAATTATAGAAGCAAAAAGTTTCTGTTGGCCACCTTGCATTATACTACCTGCCTCATCTGTGTTTCTTGTATACCACATATGATGGGATATTGGTTTCTAATCCACTCTGCTATTTGCTTCCATTTTATGGGCGAGTTCATCCCATTTACATTCACATCCCATTCACATTCACATCCCATTCACATATGAATCCCACCTATGTATTTCCCATCATGTTGATTTCCTCTCTTAGTCCTGTCCTTTCTTCTTCCACTATTTGCTTCTACACCAGTGTTTTGCTTTTAATCAGTCCCTCAATCCCCACCATTATTTTACTTCCCTTCGCACCTCTTCCCTTCTTATTCTCCCCTTATTTCTCTTTACGGTCTGTTAAATTCCCTCCCTTTTTGTACTCCCTGCCCCACTCTGCCCCTTGATTTTTCCCTCTCACCTTCCCTGAAGGGTAAGATATATTTCCATACTCCAATGGATCTAGATGTTCTTCCCTCTCAGAACTGATTCCACTGAGAGTAAGGTTTAAGAATTACCTATTAGCACTCTCTTCCTCTCCTTCTTATAATTGTATACTTACCTTCCCTCTCCCATGCACTTCTTTATATGGTATAAACTTCCCTATTTCTCTTATTCCTTCAGGTTTCTCTTGATGTCATCTTCTATTTCCCCCTTTTTCTCTTTTTACATATCATCTTAAAATATTTAGTACCCAAACCTCTACCAATGAATAGCTCTTCTAACAACTATGATATTGAATACAGTTTTTGAGAGTTGCAAATGATGTTTTTCATATAGAAATATAAACAATTTGACCTTACTGAAGTCCTTAAATCTTTCCCCCCTGTCTTTCTTGTTTACCCTTTCATGTTTCTCTTGATTTTTGTAATTGAACATCAAGTTTTCCATTTAGTTCTGGTCTTTTCTTTACAAATACTTAGAAATAATTTATTTTGTTAAATTTCTACACTTTCCCCTGGAAGGATATAATTAGTTTTGATGGGTAGGTGATCCTTGGTTGTAGACCCAATTCTCTTGCCTTTCCGAATATCATATTCTAAGCCTTGAGATCCTTTAGTTTGGAGGCTGCCAGATCCTGTGTAATCCTGATTGATGCTCCTTGATATCTGAATTGACTCTTTCTGGCTTCTTGCAGTATTTTCTCCTTAGCTTGGAAGCTTTTGAATTTGGCAATTACATTCCTGGTAGTTGTTTTTTGAGGATTTAATATAGAGGGTGATCTATGGACTCTTTCATTATCTATTTTGCCCTCTTGTTCAAGAATATCAGGGCAGTTTTCTTGGAAAATTTCTTAGTAGGATGTCAAGATTTCTGTTTATTTCTAGGTTTTCAGGTAGACCTATGATTCTCAAATTGTCTCTCCTGGACTTGTTTTCCAAGTTGTTGTCTTCTCAATGAGGTATTTCATGTTTCCTTCTATTTTGTCATTCTTTTGACTTTGCTTTATTAATTTTTGCTTGTGAGATGATTAGCTTCTACTTGCCAAGTTCTAGTCTTTAAATACTGGTTTTCAGGTATGATCTTTTGATTTTCCTTTTTAGTTTGGTCTATCCTGATTTTCATGGCTTCCAGCAGGTCAATTCTGGTCTCCAATTTGGATATCATTTAATTTGATTTCTGAGCTTCTTTTTCCAAGTGGGAGATCCTGTCTTTTAAAGTGCTATTTTCTTTTTGAACTATTTCCCACTTTTCTTGCCAAGTTTCTCTTATCTTTCTTATTTGGTTTCCAGACTTGAATTTTATTTCCTGGAGAGCTTGTGAACTATCTCCATTTTGGGGAGAAATTTTTTATGTGTTTGCTTATTTGTCACCCTCTGCTGCCTCCTCTATAGTCTGCTGTTTTTCTCCATAGAAATTATACAGGTCAGAGGGTTTTTCTTACTTTACTTGGTAGTTGTAGATTGTAGTTGTTGGGTGCTGGTGGCCATTGCTATGTTAGTTTTTTCCTTCCTTCCCAGCCAGAAGTCTGAGTGAGGAGGGTAGGAAGGTCTCTGTGTATTGAGCTACAGAGTGGTTTTTGCCTTGAGGATATTTTTCAGTCTCTGTTGTGTCTGTTGTGGGCATCCCCTCTCTGCCCTATCTCTGAGTCCAAACTCTACATTCCTCAGCCTCCTGGTGTCCCAAGTCTTGCTTCTCTCAGGGGTAAGTTTGTGATGTCCTCAGTCAGCCCCCTGATAACCTAGAAATTGCCTTGTGCTCACTCTGGTGTGGTAGGTGGAGAGGGTGAGGGGTGGTCAGCTCATGCTTTGGTAAGAATATTTTTAACCCCTTATAGCATGGAAATGCCCAAACCCTGCCTACCTTCAAGGCTGTACCCTACAGTAGAGCCCTTTCACTCATCTGATTTTGGTTTTTGTCCTTTTGAGGCACTTTACATTGGTTGGTGGTGAGGAGAAGAAGACCCTTGCTTCTACTCTGAGGCCATCTTAATCAGAAAGGCCTGCCAAATTTCTAATGATTAAAATATTTCTGGCACTCTTCCTTTGGTATTCTCAACACAGCACATGAGATTTTGCTTTATTATCTCACTTCATAGAGGAGGGGAAGGGGGACATAGTATGATATACTTTAATCCAATACCTTAACCACCAAATTTCACCCCCTGTAACTTTTAACTCTCTATAAAGATTATTGATCTTTAAAAAACACAAATTCCCACTGCTAAGGACATGTAGTAGAATATTTCCTAATGAGAATTAACAATGTTTTGAATAATGACAGTATGATTGAAATAAATGTATACACTTCCAAGGAGACTATATTGAAAGGGCTAATGCTTCATTGGATTATAAATTTATATATTTAAAGTAAAAAGTCATGGTGTTTTATAACTAATTCCTTCATATTTACTCTGTGGACACAATAAATGTTTGTTAACTGACTGTTTTTCTGAATAACTCCATCTAATTTTGTTCTTTATTTTTTTTTATAAAATAAGTGTTTGTAGTGTCCTGTCAAGTGCAAGGTGCAGATAGCTCATAGAATATACTCTTTCAAAGTGGAAAGCCCTTCCCCAAAAAGAAATCCTACAACACTATACTTGGAATATCATGTTACCTTCTATTTCAGGATGTGGGGAAGACTGCTTCTTGAGAGAAGATTAGATACCTGTGGAAGAGAATTGGGACATTTCAATAATAGCAATGAGATCACGAAAAGGAAAAGAAAGTGCTACATTTATGGATTCTATTTTACTATTGGATATCAAGGCAGTTTTTGGAAATTCTGAATCCTTTCCAAAGATTTTACTCGATTAGATGGCATTGTAACACCAGCAAATAAATAATGCTTACATTCCAGCACTACAGCTGAATGATGGCTTCAAACTAGAAATTGAATGAATAGTTTAATGGTAGTTCAAATAGTAGCATATAGTTGTTTGTCAGTTTACAATCACTTATTCTCATTCACTTCATGTCATTTTCTGAGTCATGTTACAGTTAAGAAAGCTGTCATATGGAATGAAAGTGGCTTTTTTCGAGCAGAAAACAAATGTACCCTGGCTGCTATACTGTCATTTAATCATTCAGTCTCTTTGCATTGTTACTGTGCTACCAACATAACATCCTGCATTGTTTATTGAACAGAGAAAGGACTGACCATAAATGCCACATGTCAGTCTCTTCCAATCACCCTAGGTAACTGATAGGGATTTTGCTGTCACTTTATAATAGTTGTCCTTTTTTGGATGTAATGTCATATTTCATCAGTAATTTCAGTTTAGCAAGGAGTATCATGGAAATTTTGGGGAGATGTGGAGCCATATCAAGAATGAACTCACTTCACATGCTCCAGAAGGGAACATGATATTTTATAAAACTAAGATCATATAGCTGAATAATTTGGAGCTAGAAGGGGCTATAGCAATCATTTGATTTACTATTCTCAGTTTACATGGGAAAGAAGTTAAAACTTAGAAATGTGAAATAACTTACCTGAGGTCACACTACAAACTCAAGATTCAAACCCACGTACTTTGACTCCATATTCAGTGCTGCTTTCCTTTGAATGGAAATACCTTCCCTTATTGGATCAGTGAGTTGAAACTTCTTAAAATACACAGACCCCAATGTTATTTGTTCTATATAATTTAATCATCCAATTTTAAGGCAGTGGTATGCATATGCCAGCATGGGATGAGGTGGCAAATTATTTTTTTCATTAAAATACATTTTTCTTATACATTAAAATACAATATTTTTTCCTGATAATTTCCTTTGATCCTTGCTTAGGAGTGATGGGACAATGACAACAGGCAATGAAAAGAAGATAACTTTATCCTTTTCCTGTTTTGTTGCATTTAACATTCAGTAGTTTGTTTCTCTTTTCTCCAACAAGAAAAAGGCCCCTCTGACTGAGAATTATAGGATGAAGGTCTTTGAAAAGAAAATAAAACTAAAGGGCAGCTGCCAACCCTCAAAAAGTTTAAGTCTCCAGACTTGGATGAATATGAAGCCAGGGAGATAAAAAAAGCAGATGTGAATGATGAACCAACATCATTGAAAAATCATAGTGAAAAGTATAACAAATGCAGATTCTGGAACAGGAAAGTTGCATTTCATTTTGAAAAAAATGGGGAAAAGCTAGGTTTTCCAAACTACCTCCCATTGAACTTAGTTATCTTGACAAAATTCTGTCCTGTTTATAAAGGAATAAGCTTTCAACACCTAGAAAAAGAAGCAATTGTCACTATAAGTCAGCATGGTTCATCCAGAGCATACCTTGCCTAACTAGCTAACATTTTTATATGGTCACATCAGTTTTGATATAGTTGAACCAGTGTATCAGGGGAATATCATAGAAGAACTATAAATGAAATTTACCTAATTATTCAATAGTTCTTCTAGTGCACTGCTTTGGGATGGGACAGAATATAAATGAATAATAGGACATTTTAAGTGTATTAAAATTGAGAAATGTTAGACTCAGAGTTATGGTGTTTGATGGATCAATGTCCACCTAAAAGGAGGTCTATAGTATAAAGCACTGAAATATTTTCTTGACCTTGCAAATTATACAATTCTTAGAAATCACCTCTAATATGATATGTGACAATATTGGGTTGTAAAAGGAATTTGATAACTTTAAATAATGGACCAAATCTAATAAAAATGTATATGTATAAGTTCCTAATATTTAGTTGAGAAATAAACTATACAAATATAGAATTGGTAAAATGTATGGAGCTAAGCAATAATTATTATAAAATATGTATGGGTTTCAGTGCAAAGCAAATTCAATATGAATAATAGTAATAAAACCTTTTTAATGTTACTACTTGATACAAAGCACTTTTTTAGGTGTTTGAAATACGAAGCCAAAAATCAAATAGTTCTTGATGTTATGATATTTCCTTTCTATTGAGTTTGGGAATGGGCAGGGAAAAGGTTGCAGGATACACAAATACTCAGGTCTATCATTTCATGAACTCATATATAATGTTGACTAGAATCTATTATATCTACTCATCTGAATTATTATTCAGAGCTCACCCAAAGTTTGCCACAGAGGGCTTGTCCAACACAATGAATGGTGTCCCTTGTTTCTTCGAACATCACAAGAATAAGTGAAACACTCTGGATTCCCACCTGTCATCCTTCATCCATCTTGTTACCAGCCAAATTTCTCTTCACACCATATATTTCCTTGATAATTTATTTTATTCTTGCTCTTCAGCACTCAACATTGATTCCATATTATACCCTGCTCACACCAAAAATGCATCTCTCCCTAATGTTATGTCAATAACATGATATTCATTTTGAATTCTTCAGAAAATATTGTGCTTCGTGTCTTGCTTCCATATAATAACTATAAAACGTAAAAAATATAATAGGCCTCTATTTGAAGGAGAAGTTTGGGATCATTAATAATATTTTTAAAATTTCCTATGAGCAGCCTAGGCCATCCTCTGTCTTGCCCAATTCAGAGCTCAACCATCACACTATATTTGAACAATCTGCTCCAAATATAGATACTGATGGATAAGCTATGAAGTTTGTCTACCAAAATAAATATAATACATTGATCCACAAATGAACACAATCCATTAAATTGAGAAGAGAGCACAAATTTGAGAGGTGAGTGGAGATTTGAGAAAATTTCATGGACGATAAGGCTCCTTGTCTAAGCCTTGAATGTAAGCTACTTTGTATTTTTTTGTTGTTGTTTTCAGTTTATTTTTTAGAAAATTTTTTTCCATGGTTACATGATTCATGTTCTTGCTCTCTCTCCCCCACAACCCCAACCCCCAGTAGCCTATGCATATTTCAACTAGTTTCTTCCTGTGTCATCTATCAAGACCTATTTCTATATTATTGATAATTGTTCCAGGGAGGTCATTAAGAGTCTACATCCTAATCTTGTCCCCATCAACTCATGTGTTCAAGCAGTTGTTTTACTTCTGCATTTCCACTCCTGTAGATCTTCCTCTGAATGTGGGTAGCTTTCTTTTCCATAGATCCCTCAGAATTGTCCTGGGTCATTGCACTGCTGCTAGTACAGAAGTCCATTATATTCAATTTTACAATAGTGTATCAGTCTCTGTGTATAATGTTCTCCTGGTTCTGCTCCTTTCACTCTGCATCAATTCTTAGAGGTCATTCCAGTTCACATGGAATTCCTCCAATTTATTATTCATTTGAGCACAATAGTATTCCATCACCAGCATATACCACAATTTGTTTAGCCATACCCAATTGAAGTACATACCCTTGTTTACCAGTTTTTTGCCACCACGAAGAGTGAGGCTATAAATATTTTTGTACATGTCTTTTTCCCTATGATCTCTTTGGGGTACAAACCCAACAATGCTATAGCTGGATTGAAAGGCAAGCAGTCTTTTAGAGCTCTTTCAGCACAGTTCCAAATTGCCAAATATGATGGTTGGATCAGTTCACAACTCCACCAGGAATGCATCAATGTCCTAATTATGCCACATCCCCTCCAACATTCATTACTCTCCCCTGCTGTCATTTTAGCCAATCTGCTGGGTGTGAGGTGATATCTCAGAGTTGTTTTGATTTGCATTTCTCTAACTATTAGAGATTTATAACACTTTCTATTGTGCTTATTGATAGTTTTTATTTCTTTATCTGAAAATTGCCTATTCATGTCCTGTGCCCATTTATGGACTGGAGAATGGCTTGATTTTTTGTACAATTGATTTAGTTCCTTGTATGTTTGAGTAATTAGACTTTTGTCAGAGTTTTTTGTTATAAAGATTTTTTAAAAGTTTGTTGTTTCCTTTCTCTTTTTAGTTGCATTGTTTTTGTTTGTATTTTTTTAATTTAATGTAATCAAAATTATTTATTTTATATTTTGTACTTTTTTTCTAACTCTTGCTTGGTTTTAAAATCTTTCCTTTCCCAGAGATCTGACAAGTATGTTATTCTGTGTTTGCCTAATTTACTTATAGTTTCCTTCTTTATATTCAAGTCATTCACCCACTCTGAATTTATCTTAATATAGGGTGTTAGATTTTGATCTGAACCTAATGTCTCCCATATTATTTTCCAATTTTTACAGCAGTTTTTGTCAAATAGTAGATTTTGTCCCCAAAGTTGGGCTCTTTGGGTTTATCATAGACTGTCTTGCTGACATCACTTATCCCAAGCCTATTCCACTGATACTCCCTTCTGTCTCTTAGCCTTTACTATATTGTTTTGATGACCACTGCTTTATAGTATAGTTTAATATCTGGTACTGCTAGGCCACATTCCTTCACATTTTTATTTTCATTATTTCCCTTGATATTCTTGATCTTTTGTTCTTCCAAATGAACTTTGTTATAGTTTTTTTCTAATTCAGTAAAAAAGTTTTTTAGTAGTTTGATAGGTATGGTACTAAATAAGTAAATTAACTTGGGTAGAATGGTCATTTTTAGTATGTTAGCTCGTCCTACCCACGAATAATCAATGTTTTTTCCAATTGTTTAGAATTAGTTTTAATTGTTTGGAAAGTGTTTTGTATTTGTATTGGTATAATTCCTGGGTTTGTTTTAGTAGATAGATTCCTAAGTATTTTATATTGTCTAGGGTGATTTTAAATGGTGTTTCTCTTTCTACCTCTTGCTGCTGTGATTTGTTGAAAATATATAGAAATGCTGATGATTTATGTGTATTTATTTTGTATCCTGCCTCTGCTAAAGTTGCTGATTATTTCTACTAGCTTTTTAGTTGATTCTCTAGGATATTTTAAGTAGACCATCATATCATCTGCAAAGAGTGAGAGTTTAGTCTCCTCATTGCCTATTTTAATACCTTCTATTTCTTTTTCTTCTCTAATTGCTACTGCTAGTGTTTCTTGTACAATGTTAAATAATAGAGGTGATAATGGGCATCCTTGTTTCACTCCTTATCTATTTGGGAAGGCTTCTAATTCATCTCCATTGCATATGATGCTTGTTGATTGTTTTAGATATATACTGTTTATTATTTTTAGAGAAGGTCCTTCTATTCCTATACTTTCTATTACTTTCAATGGGAATCGGTGTTGTATTTTGTCAAAGGCTTTTTCAACGTCTATTGAGATAATCATGTAATTTTTGTTTGTTAGTTTTCTGATTTAGTCAATTATGTGGATGGTTTTCCTAATATTGAACTATCCTTGCATTACTGGTATAAATCCCACACCATAATGATGGATAACCCTCTTGATTACTTCCTGGAGTCTTTTTGCTAGTATTCTATTTAAGATTTTTGCATCTATGTTCATTTGGGAGATTGGTCTATAGTTTTCTTTCTCTGTTTTTGTTCTGCCTGGCATTGGAATCAGTACCATATTTGTGTCATACAAGGAATTTGTTAGGACTCCTTCTTTGATCATTATGTCAAATAATTTGTATAGTGTTGGGATTAGTTGTTCTTTGAATATTTGCTAGAATTCACTTGTGAATCTATCAGGCCCTGGCAATTTTTTCTTAGGGAGTTCTTTGATGGATTGTTCAATTTCTTTTTCTGATATGGGATTATTTAATTATTTTATTTCTTCTACTGTTAATCTAGGCAATTTATATTTTTGTATATATTCATCCATATCACCTAGATTGCTATATTTATTGCCATATAATTGGGCAAAATAGTTTTTAATGATTGCCTTAGTTTCCTCTTCATTACAGGTGAGGTCTCCCTATTCATCTTTGATACTGTTAATTTGGTTTTCTTCTTTTCTTTTTTATTAGATTTACCAGTATTTTGTCTATTTTATCTGTTATTTTCAAAATACCAGCTTCTGGTCTCATTTATTAATTCAATAGTCCTTTTACTTTCAATTTTATTAATTTCTCCTTTGATTTTTAGTATCTCTAATTTCGTTTTCATCTGAGGATTTTTAATTTGTTCATTTTCTAGTTTTTTGAGTAGCATTCCCAATTCATTAATCTCTGTCCTCCCTAATTTGTTAATATATGGACTCAGTGATATAAATTTTCCCCTTAGAACTGTGTTGGCTGCATCCCATAGGTTTTGGTAAGAAGTCTCATCATTTTCATTGTCTTCAATGAAATTATTAATTGTTTATATGATTTGTTCTTTAACTTATTTTGGAGAATCATATTATTTTTCCAATTACTTTTTGCTTTGCCTCTCCAAATATTCTTACTAATAACGATTGTTATTGTATTATGATCTGAAAAGTTTGCATTTATTATTTCTGCTTTTTTGCATTTGCTTGCCATGTTTCTATACTATAGTTCATGGTCTATCTTTGTGAATGTTCCATGTGCTGCTGAAAAGAAGGTGTATTCCTTTTTGTCCCTATTTATTTTTCTCCATATAGCTATTAAGTCTAATTTTTCTAGGATTTCATTTACCTGTCTTATCTCTTTCTTATTTATATTTTGGTTTGATTTATCTAGATTTGCTAGGGGAAGGTTGAGGTTTCCCACTAGTATAGTTTTGCTATCTATTTCATCATTGAGCTCTACTAGCTTCTCCTTTAGAAATTTGGATGCTATACCATTTGGCATATATATGTTGAGTACTGATATTTCTTCATTGTTTATACTGCCTTTTATTAAGATGTAATTACTGTTCCTATCTCTTTTAACCATATCTATTTTTACTTTGGCTCTGTCAGAAATCATGATTGAAACTCCTGCCTTCTTTTTCTTATTTGAAGCCCAATAGATTTTGTTTCATCCTTTCATTTTTTTTAACCCTTGTACTTCGGTGTATTGTCTCATAGGTGGAAGAGTGGTAAGGGTGGTTAATGGGGGTCAAGTGACTTGCCCAGGGTCACATAGCTGGGAAGTGGCTGAGGCCAGGTTTGAACCTAGGACCTCCTGTCTCTAGGCCTGACTCTCACTCCACTGAGCTACCTAGCTGCCCTCATTTTTATTCTATGTATGTCTGTCTGTCTCATGTGTATTTCTTGTAGACAACATATGGTAGGATTTTGGTTTCTAATCCTACCTACTCTGCTATTTGCTTCTGTTTTATGGGTGAATTCATCCTATTCACGTTCAGAGTTATAATTATCAACTTTTTATTCCCAGACATTTTGATTCTCTCTCCTTGTCCTGTCCTTTCTTCTTTCACTATTTCCTTTTATAAGTGTTTGGTTTTCACTCAGTTCCCCTAATCCCCTCCCTTATTATACTTCCCTTTCTCCCCTCTCACTTCTTATTCCCCTCTTATTATTCTTTAGGGTCTTTTTTAAGCTACTCAGCATCCTCTCCCTCCCTAGTGTTGCTTCCCTCCCCACCAGTCCTTTTATTACCCTTCTATTTCTTGATAGGGCTTGAATCAATTCTCTGCCCCAATGGATCTGATTATTCTTCCCTCTTTAAGTTGATTTCAATGCACTTAAGTATTAAATACTTCCTCTCTCCAACCTTTCTACCCTTCCAGTGTATTGCTATTCTTCCCTGTTTGCCACACAAGCTTCTTTATGAAACATAAATTTACTCCATTTTGTTTGTTTTCCCAATTTTCTTAATATTACCTTCTTTTTTCTCCTCTAGTTTTGTATATTTTTATACACACATACATATATATCTTGACATTTCATCCTATGCAATTTGTCACTGTTCCCTCTATGTAACCTTCTTCTAGTTATCCTGTTGATAATAATAATTTTTAATACTTGCCAATATCTTCTTTTCTTCTAGGAATACAAATTGATTGAACTTATTGGGTCCTTTAAAGAAAAGATTTTATTTTATTTCCTCCCCACCCCCCACTCTCTTAATTATCTTATGTTGATTCTCTTTAGTTCTTTGTTTGGACAGCAAACTCTCTGTTTAAGTCCATTTTTTTCTCTATGAGTTCTTGGAAGTCCTCAATTTTATCAAATGACCATACTTTCCTCTGCAAAAATATAGTCAGTTTTGTTGGATAGTTGATTCTTGGTTGTAGACCCAGTTCTCTTGCTTTCTGGAATATTATGTTCCATGTCTTCCGGTCATATAGATGCAGCCAGATCCTGTGTTATCCTAACTGTGGTTCCCTGATATCTGGATGTCTTCTTTTTAGCAGCTTATAATATTTTTTCCTTGGTCTGGTAGTTTTTGAATTTAGCTATTATATTCCTGGAAGTTGTCAGTTGTGGATGAAATGTAGGAGGTGATCTATGGATTCTTTTAATTTCCACCTTTTCCCTCTTGTTCAAGAATGTCAGGACAGTTTTCTCTGATAAATTCTTGTAGGATGATGTCTAAACTTTTTCTTTTGTCCTGATGTTCAGGTAAACCAATAATTCTTAAATTGTCTCTTCTAGCTCTGTTCTCCAGATATTTGGTTGAATCAATGAGGTATTTCATATTCTCCTCCAATTTTTCATTTTTTAATTTTGTTTTATAAATTATTGCTGCCTTGTGAAGACATTTGCTTCTAGTTGTTGAGTTCTATTTTTTAAAGCCTGAATTTCAACCCTGGCTTTTTGGTCATTCTTCTCCTTCTGGTATGATTTTCTTTGTAGATCTTCTTTTGCCCTTCACTTTTCAAGCTGGCCAATTCTTGCTTTTAAGAATTTATTTTCTTGTTTTAGTCCATGTATTTACTTTTTCAAATCATCTTCAGATTCTCTTGATTACTTTTTGAGTTCCTGAAGTTCTTGAGTTAATTTAATTTTGAGATCTCCAAAACCTGTGTCTAATACACTGGAGCTTCCTCCTCTTCTATTCCATTTGCTCTCTTTTCACTTCCTGGAACAAAGCTGTCAATTGTTATTTCTTTTCTCTTTTTCTGTTGTTTACTCATATTTTTTCCTTCTCTGCTCTGCTAGTTTAAGCAGATGGATTTAATGAGCTTTGATGAAAGATCTTCCCCCCAGCTGGCAATGGAGGTTTGTAGTTACTTTCTCTGCTGTGTATGGGGTAGGGATGTTGGAGTTTCCCTGTCCTCTGAAGACTTCTTGTCTCTCCAATTGATGGGATTCATCCTGTATTGATTGGATTAGTCCCTATTGCTTAATGTGCCCTGAGGCTAAAACCTGGAGAAGGGAAGAAAAAAGTAGGGGGACAAGATGGAGTGTTTTCGCTGAGCTGTTCAGCAGTAGGGTCCCCCTACTCTCTCCTGCTGTTTGACCTGGTTTTTTTTTCCTCTTGAAGTCCTTTGTTCTCTCTCTGTTTGATAAAGCCAGGCAGTCTGAGGTTTGGTTCCATCTAAGCTGCTCTCTTCCAAGTGTTTTTGCTGTTTTTCTCTGACTTTCTCCTCCAGTCACCTCCCTGGTGCCTGTGTTCAACTCCCTGAGTCTGGTGCCAGCAAGGCCATCTCTCCAGGCTGGTGCAGATTTCAGGAGCCACTGGAGACATCCCACAGCGAGTGGGGGAGGGGTCCTGGGATTCCTCTTCTATACCCTCAGACCCAACAGTTCAAGAATTCAAGCCTTTTTCTAGGTGTACCTCTTTAGCTGTCCAACAGTTGGGTCCCCCTGCTTTGTCCCCTTGTTAGATTTGGTCCTCTTTCTTCTCTAAACTCATTGTTTTCTATCTCAGTGTGGAAGGGTGAGGAGTTTTTTAAGATTTTGACCATCTAAGCCACCATCTTCCCAGAATCCCCATGAAAGCTACTTTTAAAGAAGTGATAGAGATTAGAAGAGCTTTAAAGAAAATTATGTTGTCTAAGGAAATAAACTTTAATATTATGTTCAATTAGTAGACACATCATATCTAGAACAAAAAAAGTGATAGGGCCACAGAATATTTCAATGTATACCTTTCTATGCTTTCTATGCACAGCAGAACCAATTTTTCCAGTCATCACTAGACATCCCTAAATATATATATATAATAAAAACATACTCCTAAAGATGTATACAGGCCTCTTTCTCTCGTCTTCTTCCACACCTTCTCTTTCTCCCTATCCCTCTTACCAGTCACTCTTCTCTCCTCTCTCTCTTCTCTCTGACTCTGTCACTGATTATCTCTGTCTCTCTTTGTGTTCTAGCTCTCACTTTCTTGCTCTCTCCTTCTCTCTCTGTTTTTGTCTTTATTATGTGTCTCTCTTTCTCTCTCTTTATATGTCCAATAAAGTATGAAAGTAAAATTGGGCTCTGAAAACAAATCTTTTTCATCTGAAATAAAGGAAAACCTAAATAATCACCAACAATATCAGGTCAGCTTTCAAAAGAAGACAGTTGTGATTTTCATCTTCTGGCCTCAAGAACATAACAAAATATGCAACTCTATGTGCCTCATGAATACATGTCAGAAAATATAAGATCTACTTCCTTAGAATGGAATGCATCAGCAACTCCTTCACTGTTTTGTATTTTCTTTCCATAAGACTGTATTAACCATATTTTGTATAGAAAAGGAATTAAACCAAGTTAATCCATTCCCTTGTTCTGACTTTGGGATTTCCTTATTAGTCTTTGTTGGTATCATAAATACAACTATTGATATTAACAACTCATATTTGTATAGTTATTTATAGATTTTCTCTTAACTCTGTGAGATACATTTCAATAAAGAAATTGAGACTCAGAGAAAGCAAACTACATTTTCATACATCTAGTAAGTGTCAGAGCTAGCATTGTGACCAATGGCTTCTAACTACACAGCCAAGGTCCTTTCCTATGCCATGCCATTCTTATAACACAAAAAAGAATTTCCACTCTCTTAATTAGATTTTATTGAATTACTAGGCACAAAGATTATTATGTAGAGCATTGTTCTATCTAACTCATCACCTACAACATGACCACTATCTTGCCCAACATCTGGAAAAGTTAAAGAGAATGAATGATAAAATTCATGGACATTGTAAAAAGGAGGATTTATAAACAAGGTCATTTTTTAAAAAGATGAAATTTAAAAATTTAAAAGAAAAAAGGGAAATGTGAGTACAATAATATCAATTAAGTCCAACATGCAAATATTAAATGTCTACTAAATGTAAGGTGAGATGCTTCATGTAAGAGTAAATAGAAATCTGACACCAGAGCCAGGAAGATGTTTTATAGACACACATCAATCAACCATCAAACATTGAATAGGTACCTACTAAGCACCTGGCACTATGCTCATTGCTGGGAACACAAATAAAAAATAATATAAATGCAAAAATGTAACTCTCCCAGAGCTTATATTCTATCTACATATGTCTATATATTGGCAAATTATTCAACTTCATAATATTTCAGACAACTTCCTGGGGCTATAAAGTATAGATATATATTAACATTGAAGATTTTCCCATTAGGATTTCTTCATATTAAAAGAGACAAAAATTTTTCTAGGTACTATACTAGGCCTTGAGAATATGAAGTCAAAAGGATATGCCCACTAATGACAACAACCTTACATTGTGGAATAATGGGAAGACTGCCTCTTCATAGATAAGAAAATGTGATGTGTATGCAATGTAATTTCAAGAGAGAGACAGACAGACAGTGAGAAAGATATAAATAATTACAGAGACAGATATTTGTCAAATTAGTTTTTCTCAGGGTTTTCTTTTTTTACATATTATTCTTCATTGTCGACACAGACATGATTTTTTTGGTCTTTCTAAATAATAGAGTCTGCAAACCCAAGTAAGATCACTTATTATATAATAATTTCAGTGACACTTGAATTAGGGAAAAACTTTAAAATCTTACTAGTAAATATTCATAAGTAATACAACATATTAGGAAAACTATCAGCATAATTGACTATATCAATAACTAAACGAACAGAAATCATAGGATCATCTCAAAAGATACAGAAAATATTTTTGATGAAATACAATACATTTCTCTTTAAAAAAACTTTTGGGGATAAGCTAGATGCCTTCCCAATATGATCAAGGGTGAAGCAAGGAACCCTGTTATAACTGAAATTATTTAATATTGTAAAAGCAATAGATAACAATAGTAATAAGAGAAGAAAAAAATAAATTGAAGGAACTAGAATAGGCATTGAGGAAACTAAAGTATTACTCTTTGTATACGATACAATAGTGCTAAAGAGAATCAACTAAAAAAACTAATTGAAATAATTAACAATTTTAGCACAGTTACAGGGTATAAAATAAGCCAACATAAATCATTAGCATCTCTATATATTATCAAGAAAATCAAGCAACAAGACATATAATGAGAAATTCACTTGAAATAACTACAGACAATATAAAATATTTGAGAGTCCATCTGCAAGACAAATTCAGAATTATGTAAGAACAATTACAAAACACTAAGTCATATCTAAACAATTGGAAAATATATCAATTGTTCATGGGCAACTAAGTCAATAGAATAGAAATAATATTTCTACCAAAATTAATTTACTTATTTAATGTCATGCCATGCCAATCAAATTACCCAATATTTTTCTAGAGCTAAGAAAAAATATAAGAAAATTAATCTGGAAGAACAAAAGATCAAGAATATCAAGGGAATTGGTAAAAAAGTGGGGAGCCTGTCATATCTATAGAAAATGGAAGAATTTATGACCAAACAAGAGACAGAAAGCATTACTAGGTGTAAAATGAGTAATTTTGATTATATTAAATGAAAAAGGGTTTGCACAAACAAAACCAATGCAAACAAGATTAGAAGGAAAGCAAAAATATGAGTGGAAATTATTACAGCAAGTACCTGTGTAAAGGCCTCATTTATCAAATATGTAGATAACTGAGCCAAATTTATAAGAATACAAGCCATTCCCCAATTGATAATCCCTTTTGATTAGAGAAATATAAATTGAAACAACTCTGATGTAACACCTTGTGCCTATCAAGTTGGCTAATATGGCAAAAAAAGAAAATGAAAAATATTGAAGGGAATGTGAGATAAATGGGACACTAATGTCCTGTTAGTTGAATTATGAACTGATCCAAACATTCTGGAGAACAATTTGGAATTAGGACTATAAAATTATGTATATCTCACTAGTTTCTATCTGTGACAATTAAAGAATTTCATCTTCCTATATCCCTAATCCAACCATTCTTTTAACTCAGTAGTTACCAGGTCTGTATCCCAAAGAAATTTAAAAAAGGGGAAAAACTATTTATAGAAAAATATTTATAGCACTTTTTTGTGCTTGCAAAAGAACAGAAAGTAGCAGGACATCCATCAATTGGGAAATGGCTGAATAAGCTGTAGCATATGATGGTAATGGAATACCATTTTCTATAAGAAATAATGAACAGGATGACTTTAGAAAAACCCGGAAAGACTTGCATGATGTGATGCAAAGTGAAGTTAATGGAACCAGTGGAATACTGTACACAGTAATAGCAATATTGTATGATGATGAACTGTGAATGACTTGGCTATTCCCAGCAATACACTGATCCAAAATAATTCCAGAGTTGTTTCAATTTATATTTCTGTAATGAAAAGTGATTATCAATTGGGGGATTATTATGAAAATGTAATTTGACTCCAAAGAAAGAATTAATAGTCTGAATATATATCGAAGTGTACTTTGTGTATTTCTCAATTTATTTTCTGCATTTTATATGTGTCTTCTTCTACAACCTGACGAATATGGATTTGTTTTGCATAATATCACATTTTTATTCTATATCAAAATGCTTACCACATTGGGGAGAGGGAATTGGAATTAGAGAGAGAGAGAAAGAGAGAGAGAGAAAATGTAGAACTCAGAATTTTAGAAAGCTAATGTTAAAATTATTTTTACATGTAACTGGGAAAAATAAAGTATTGGAAGATTTCAAATAGTAATAAACTGGAAAGTATGTAGTTGCTCCATCTTTATTGAAATCTAATACCTTGTGCCCTCTAAGGCAGGAAGTATAAGAATATTTTTTGTTTTAATGATAAAATTGAAGAAATATTCTACAACACAATCATACATTGCCACCCCTTTATAGTTTCATAAGAAATTTGGCTCATTTTTGCTTGATTTTTACCCTTTTGTGGAAAATTGTTTAATACCATTGGGAAAGCCAACAGTATTTGGAAAAGTTTAATCTTGTAAAATGTTCCCCTCAGTTACACCAAGGAGTATGCTTTCAGGATTCAGATGTTATCACAAATGAGGAGCCCATATGCCTATTTCTTTCCAATTTATTTTATTAACATTCCTTATATTTCAGATAAACTTTAACTTATCAGTATATCATATGAAATGAACAGTTTGAAAGCATATCCCCAAGTTATCTCTGTAAACATATTTTTCTTTCCTTGTGGTTTCAGATGATCTGAAGCTAGTCCACCTCTGATTCTCCAATTTTATTTGTAAAGAACTCTTGAGTTTTGATTAGGTCAATAGAAAATCCAAACCCATTTTAGCTTCTAGTAAAGTAAAAAAGACTTTGACTATGACACTAGCGATGTACTAGATAACTCAATGCTGAGCACCAATGTAGCTACCTATAGAGAAGAGAGCTCCAACATTAAAATATTAGGCCTGGAATAGAATGTGAGCAAAGAATGACTGCTTTTTTTTTCTTTTTATGCCCAGCACTATGCCATGGATATGTTTGGCACAACAAACATTTATTGAATTTATTGTTGAAGGTTGCTTTCTTGGCACAGCAATTCATTTAACTCTTTCTGAAGGCATGAAAGTGTAATTATCTCTATCAAAAGAGACAATATCCACAGTGGATGAAATGGCCAGTACTTGAAGTGTAATGAAACAACTACTATCATGAAAGAACCATCTGGAGACATACCAAAAAGGACACTAGAAGGGATGTTTGGTATTTGTGACCTAGTGGAGTTAATAGAAAAAGCGGCACTTTGAAGATTTCATTACCTAAGTATACTGAGTTGTTAAGGAGAATCCTTTGAATTCCACTACTCTTTTCTCCTGTACATCTATTTATTAGACTCAAGAAAAGTGTTTAAAGAGCAAACTGTAAAAAAAAGTTGACATTTGTCTTCATTTATACTGTTGGTGCTCATAAAATCCCTTTTAATGTCCTTCCCACAGCAATGGGAGGAGGCATTTGTGCCATCTCATCATTATTTGAAAACTGAGTCTTCCACCTTTGAAAATTGTATTCTTGATGCTTGTCAATTATAAGATTTGAATATTTCTTGTAATACAAAGAAGCATTCCAAAATGCATAAAAACAATATATGGTGACCTGAATATTCTGGCATGAAAAATACGTTAATTAAAAAATTATTCCTGTATTTCCTTATGCTGTGCTCTAGACAACTGCCTACCTTGATTATCCCTAGTCCCAGAACTCTCTTCTACTCACTATGCTCACTCTGCCAGAGCATCACAACCTGGCATTTCATGCCATGTGATACAGTGCAAAAAACATTGAATTTGGTATGAGGGGCCATGCTTTTAAATCTTACTTTTTATTTTTACATGAAACAAGTTATTTTGCTTCTTAAAAACTCACATTTTCTAACCATTGGATATAACACTGGTATAATAACTTGTTCCTCTCTCCTTCAGCTTTATAATGTACAAGATCTTAGAAGCGGAAAATGGGGGAGAAAGAGTGAGTTAGGTGAATGAATTGAAAAGAAATCTTTATATTTTTATCATGACTGGAAGTTTTTGATTCAAAATTTCCTTGCCTGTGATATATGGATATTGTGTCTCATCAAATAATGACTCATATCTGCCATAGTCCCGGGCAGAAGGATATTGCCTTCAGTTCTCAAGGACAGAAAATAGTTGAACAAAAACATTCTGAGGGGTGAAGGAATGGTCATTTGCACTTCTCAATCCATTTAGGCATAATCTTTATCTTCTGCTCCCTTAGAGACCTGTTCTTTTGTCAATGACAATAGATATTCAACCAATCAAACAATGAGCTTTCATTAATCACCTACTATACTTTGGATACTGTGCTAGGAAAGAAAAAAAAAATGAAGCAGCTCCTCCTAATATAGTGAAAGTTTTGTTTCAAACTTTCATCCTATTGAAATATATTTTGGTAAATTGTAGTTATAAGTCAGGTTAAGAATCCTAAAAGAATGCTTAAATTTTACTTATATTGTTTTTTTTAAGTTATTTGTTGTTTTTATGTAGGAAATCAGACACTAAATCAGACATCTGCCTACACTGAAAGAAAATTGTTTCTTTGGACATCATGTTTATCCCAACAATATCAATGAAAAGTAAGTGGATTTTTTATCAATATTGATAATCAGTTCAGCTGCACAAGGGAAAATGGTTGGATTAGGGATATAGGAAGATGAAATTCTTTAATTGTCACAGATAGAAAAATATTTAAACCCTTCTGCTTTCATATAACTTTTATCAGAAATCAGTTAATAAGCATCTATTCCTCTCTTACTTTGTGCCAGGTATTGTTCTAGGCACTGCAGATAAAAGACAAAAATAAAATAATCCTTGCTTTCAAGGAGCTTACATTTCATCAGAAACTACCTACTTCCATTTCTCAATTGTTTTTCCAATCATCTTTTTTGATGATAATGGATCTGCTATTTGGAACAAATTTGAAGTTCAATCTGAGTATACAATCATCAATTTGTTCTCCTTTCCCTCAATGCACTGCTTCACTTATTTCTTGGTATTATTTTCAAGTTGTTGTCTTCCATTTCTCTCTGCAAAGAGCCAGAGCTCTGTCCAATGTCCTGAATCCATTCTCCAGAAACACCAGTTTTATCCTAGTTCTCTAGATTGCTCCTTGGAGGGCATTCCTTGTTGGCTTTCTAAAGGCATAATAGACAATATAATTCTTAGATGACTTATTTTCCCAGAAGATCCTTTACTGGATTCTGATAATAAACTTTTGGAATTGAAATAACTACCTTAAATTAAAAAAAATGGAAGAAATGAAATCTTAACACTTACTATAATTCCAAAGCAATCTGTGCTTTTGGGATCAGTGACTTCAATTGGAAGCATTTATTTGTTTTCCTAATAAAATGTACATAATTGTTATTGTTCCCATGACTCCTTCTGTTGAATACATGATACTTGCCTTTATCCCAGGCTTCATTGCTTCTTACTCTGCATCACATACTTTATTGATTTTCCCATTACTATTATTTCCTTTAATTAGCCATTTTCAAATGACATGGATTTTCTTCTTGTTTTAGCTCTTGTCATGTCTTGGCACAGAGTATGGGGAAGCCAGTGGTTTACAACAATCACTTTGTAACATTTTTCCTTTTCACATTCCCCCCATTTTCTTTCTTTGCACCACTGCATTTGACTAATACCAATGATGTCCACTCCCAAGCAAAACTTTCATAAAAGGCCTATTTGACCATTGCAAATGAAAAAATAAAAAGGACTTCAGTAAAATGGGACTAGCTCCAAATGGTGGTCCTCAGTGTTTCCTTTTCTTCTTCCCCATGTAGGGGCCACTTCAGATGGACACATTCCTCTAATGAAAATCTCATTGAGTATATGGCATGATGATACATTTTCTTTAAATTGCTTGGCATATTTTTTAAATTCTAAACACAAATTTTACTCTTCTCTAAAGAGAAAACAAATCAATTTTGTTGTTGTTGTTGAGTCATTCAGTCCTGTCTGACTCTTTCCAATCCTGTGAACCATGCCATTAATTAGGTTTTCTTGGCAAAGATACCAGAGGAGTTTGTCATTTTCTCTTCCAGTGGATTAAGGCAAATAGAGGTTAAGTGATTTGTTTCAAGATGTATTTTAATATAGGCCTTTCTAATACCAGGATCAGTGTCCTATACATTTATCCACCTGTTTTTTAATCAATTGCCATTATCAAATGGTCGTAATACTTGAACTGTTGTGAGTAACAAATGGAATAATGTTCTAAGGTTCTGTGTTCTTTGTTCTAGGGTTCTCTGAATTGTAGACAGGACTTCCTTTTAACTTATGACATAAATATACCCAAGAGAATCAAGGAAAAACTTAGGGAGTTTTATAAAAGATAGATCTGTCCCTGATCTTATGAAACTGTGTCATATTGACTACAAAAGCTTTTCAATGGGTTCTCTGTGTTCCAAAACTTTTAGTTTATAGCATAATTTAGTTTATATAATAATTCAGGACAGTATATATCAACAAGGACATATATCATTCATGTAAATAGAAATATTGGCATGTAGAAAAGGATGGGTGGGAATATAAAAACCTACTAGCGTACATGGTTTTGAGACTGTAGTATAAAAATTCTTTTTTTCCTTGATTTGATACTCACCTCCCCAAGCTGCCAGTGCCTTCTCTCCCCAAATGTTTAATGTATAAATTTATATTCTGTATTTGCATGTGCAGACATTTGCTTACACACATATGCATACATACATATATATGTGTATGGAGAACACAAATGACCATCCTGAGGACCCAAGTCATGAAACCCGTGACTTGGGGACAAGCCAGAAGAACAGTTCATATGGCAGAACCATTCCTGGAGGTGGCAAGCCTACCAACGACTGGTCAATTTTATCTAAGCCATTTCTCTTATGCTATTATGTGTCTCTCACCCTTTGTTTTAGCCCCAGCCCAGCTATTCCAAGGGGCCCCATCCAACACAGAATTGTTCAACTACTTTGAAAAATGTAGCCTATAACTATGTAAAGGTCTGTGTTTTTGCTCCATATGTAATGATGATTTGTAATGTTATCAAGGTAACCACGTATAATAAGGGCTTGTATGACATCAAGTACATTTGTTGTCATCATCATCATTGTATAAATTCTATTCAAAAAGCTTTTCAAATTTAAAGGAAAAGGGAATAAATGTGGAAGGCACAGCCAGAAGTCTATTGAGCACAGCTCTAGCTCATAATGCAGCCAAAGTTTGTCATGTATCTGGCTTTTTCACCCTGAGCCCCTTAGCCCAAAATCACTGATGTATGCATTTCCTTGGGAATCGAAGCTGGGCTGTTATATGCTGATTTATTATCCTATAGAAATCATTGTGTAGACTTGATGAGGTAAAATATTACATTGTATCACTTTATCAATCATTATCTTTTTTATATATGTGGAAACTTGTGCAGACACCAGCTTGTTTGTCTCTCTCTATAAAATAGTAGTTATTCTCAATAGCACAGTACATCTATGGCTCATTGTAGGTGTTTAATAGATTCTTGTTGATTGAATGAACAATCAAAATAGCACCAAAGTCTTGTTCCTCCCATCCTTTAAACATTGCTCATAGGAATCTTCTGAGGTGGGATAGAAACCGAAGCCTTCATGGCACTGAAGGACAATTTCAATTCTATACTATTTCTGCTGCATATGAGATATGTAATGATAAGCAGGCTACTTAAATTCTCAGTGCAATAGACAACTCTTTGAGATCACAAATTGCAAAAAATATGAGCACCATAGATAGTCTATTTTTAATCAACAAAAATCATCTTCTCTCTCTCTCATCTCCCCTGCCATTAAAAATAAAGAAAAAGACAAATCTTTTGTAATAAATGTACATTGTCAAGAAAAAAAACCCTACATTGTCAATATCCAAAAATAGGTATCTTCATACATATCCTGAATCCATCAACTCTTTGTCTAGAATTTTGAATGATCACTGAGCTGATTTAAGCCTTTTAAAAAATTTTTTTGTCTTTACAATATTGCCATTATTGTATAATTTTTTTCTCCTGCTACTTCTCACTTCATTGAATCAATTCATGCAAGTTTCCCCAAAGTTCTAAAAAGAATCCCTTTTATCATTTCTCACAGCATAATATTTTATTCATTTCTATATGGAAAAGAACCTACTTGTACAAAAATATTTATAGCCACTCTTTTTTTGTGGTGGCAAAGAACTGGAAACTGAAAGGATGTCCACCAATTGTGGAATGGTTGAACAAAGTGTGGTATATGATTATAATGGGATAATATTATTGCTCCATTGAAATCCACGAAGGGATGCAAAGTAAAATAAACAGGAGTATCTAGGTGGCTCAATATATAGGAAGGCAAACCTAGAGACAGGAGGTTCTGGCTTCAGATCTGGTCTCAGACACTTCCTAACTTTATGACCCTGGGCAAATCACTTAACCCAAGTTGCCTAGCCCTTACCACTCTTCTGCCTTAGAGTCAATACTTAGTATCAATTCTAAGACAGAATGTAAGGATTTTTTTTCTTTTAAAGTGAAAAGAACAAAACTAGGAGAATGTTGTACATAGTAACAACAATAGTGTACAAGGATCAATTGTGCATGTCTTAACTACTATCAACCATTTAAGGATCAGAACAGCTAGGTAGCTCAGTGGATAGAGTCAGGTGGAGAGATGAAGGGTTCTTGGTTTGAATTTCTCCTAAGATAAATACTAGCTGTGTGAACTTGGGCAAGTCACAATTTCAATTGTCTAGCATTTACCGTTAGTCTGCTTTAGAAGCAAAATTTAGTATTGATTCTAAGATAGAAGTTAAGAATTTTTTAAATTAAAGATCCATGACAACTTCCAGGGAATCATGACCAAAAAAAGGCTATCTACTACTATAGAAGGAACTGGCAGAGTATGAATTCATATTAAAGCATAACATTCTTGGACTTTATTTCCTTCATTAATTGTTCTCTATTGTAAATGTTATATGTCTTGTTTCAAAACATGAACATATGTATTGCATAGTACATGTACAACCTATATCACATCTGCCATCTTGGGGAGGAAGGAGAGGTAGGAGGAAAATAATGTGGATTGCAAAATATCCAAAAACAATTATTAAAATTGTATCAACATGTAATTCAGAAAAAAATTAATAAAAATTAAATCTAAATATATATGGTATTTTTTTCATTAATTCCTCAATTGATTAGTATCTTCTTAGTGTTTACTTCTTTGTCACTACAAAAAGAGTTGTTATAAATCTTTTTATGCATATGGATTCTTTTTTCTCTTTCAAAAATATCTTTCAGGTATAGACATAATAGTGTTACTGTTCCCTCCAAGGGTATGTACTATTTAATAACTTCTGAGACATAGTATAAAATTGACTATAACTGCCCAAAGCTCTACCAACAGTTCATTAATGTATCATTTACTCCCATACCCCTTCCAATATTCATCATTTTCATTTTTTGTCAACTTTGTTAATCGGATGTGTATGAGATAGGACCTTAGATTTGTTTTAATTTGCATTTCTTTAATTATTAGAGATTTGGAGCACTTTGGAAAATATAGCTCTTGATAGCTTGGGCTTTATTTTTCTTTTAAAAACTTCCTGGTAATATCCTTTAACCATTTATCAGTTAGGGGGTGGTTCTTAAATTTTAAACACTTCCCTATATATCTTAGAAATGAGACCTTTAGTAGAGAGATGTGTTACAAAGATTTTTCCCCCAGGTAGTTTTCTATATCAATGAAATCCCAAGTCTAGTTTCTATCCTTATCCCAAAGAATCTTCAGTGTGAAAAAAGCTTGCTTAATCCTAAGCAGCTGCTGCCTTCCTATCAGACAGGTCAAGTGTCTTGCCTGCTTATTTGTGGTAACATGTTGCAATTGTAAAGTGCTATGTGAATGTAAGTTAGTGTTGTTGAATTATTAGACTATGATTCTTATATTATTTTGCTGCCTAGACCATTTGGAACTTGAGAATATACCAGTGTGAGGTTTGTGGATTCCATCTAGATATCATAATAGAATCTCCATATGTGAAGGAGTCAAAATCTATATTGATGGTATTTTCCCACCCCACTCTAAAGTAATATAATGCATTCAATAAGTATTTAGTAAACCTGTCCTATGTGAAAAAGCTGTATGGCATAGAAAATAAAATATTTTTCTTGGAGTCAAAAAAAAAAAAAAACAAACACACCTGGATTCATATACTCCTCAATGACTCTAATCAATTCTATGAGTCTATAAGTTGCATCAATGATGGTCTGAATTTGTGGAGGGAGTTCACATGCAAATTAATGCATAAGGCTAGTGGAAATAATTAACAACTTTAGCAAAGTTGTAGTGTATAAGATAAACCCACATAAATCTTCAGCATGTCTATATTTTTCCAACAAAATTAAGTGGTGATAGAAAGAGAAACTCCATTTAACGTCTCTCTAGACAATATAAAATATTTAGGAATCTATCTGCAAAGACAAACACAGGAATTATATGTACACAACTGTAAAACACTTTTCACACAATTAAAACTAAATCTAAATAATTGGAAAAACATTAAATTGCTTCTGGGTAGGACAAGTCAATATAATAAAAATTACAATCTTACCCAAATTAATCTACTTATTCAGTTCCATGCCTATCAAACTACCAAAAAACTTTTTTATAGAATTAGAAAAAATATAACAAAGAACAAAATATAAAAAAGAACAAAAGATCAAGAATATCAAGGGAAATAAAGAAAAAAAATGTGAAGGTTGGGGGCCTAGTAGATACCTAGTATCAGATCTTAAACAGTACTATAAAGCAGTGGTCATCAAAACAATATGGTACTGGCTAAGAGACAGAAGGGAGGATCAATGGAATAGACTTGTGGTAAATGACCTCAGCAAAATAGTGTACAATAAACTTAAAGATCACTACTTGACAAAAACTGCTGGAAAGTTTTGAAAATAGCATGGGAGAGATTAGGTTATTAGGTAATACAGGGTTGCAGCAGGAGCTTTTTGCTTTTGCAAAATCAACTGTAGCAGCTCTGGCAGTTAGAAGTTTTAGAATGTTCAAAAAAACAGTTGGAGCCTGATTCCAAAAATAGTCCTGAAGCTCCAACTGAGGGTCTTTTGCCTTTTGGCTTCTGCCTTTGCCTTTGTGCCTTGTCTTTGGGTGTTTGGACCTAGTCTGATTTCTCTGGACCTCTCCCTGACGTCTCTATTTTACATCTTGCTATTTTCCCCTGAATTTTCCCATTGGGCCTGGGAGGAATGGTGGGCTTGGTGGTTGGACATTGTGTGGTTAGCTTCTATAGGCAAGAAGGATATCCTAAATCAAACCACCCTCTTATTTAGTGATCTGATAAATACTTTACTTCAGGGCAGTGAAACTTCCTGACTGGGAGAGCCAGCCTCTCTCAGTCTGACCCTCTCCTGTGACCCTTCCCCCAGCACCAGCTTTCTCCCTAGCAGCAGTTACAAACCATGAAACCCTCTCTCCATCAACTTATCCCTGCAATCAATAAATCCCCTTTGTTACCTACACAAAAGCCTCTGATGAATCATTGTATTGAATATTAAGGCAAAGAGTGAAGAGGGAAGAAATTACTTTCCTTTTAATTTCTTAGGGGAAACCAAGCCATCCATCTTGGGCAGGAAGTACCCAGTTGAGACTCCCTGCAGACATCAATTTCACTGGCAGGGAGGAGCCTTTGACTCCTCACTCAAGGGTTCTTAGAAATTAACAAGAGAAAACCCTCCAACCAGATCTAAAACATTTCTGACTGGCCCAATTCCTCTTGTATCATAGAGATACCTTCCCTGCCTGAAGAACCCAGCCTATTCCTCCTAGTACCCTCTGTCTCAAGCCTCAGTGACTAGCCTGTTTGAGCAGCCCTTCCTATACTCCCATTCATTCCCTTACCCTCCTATATACCACCTGCTTCATTCCCTTACCTCAGCTATTCCCCTCATTCCTTCTCCTTTCACCATTATCCCTCCTCTTATCAACATTTTGCCTCTTATTCCATAACATTTCATATCAACATCTTATACCCTACACCAAGATGAATTCAGATTGGGTAAATGACTAAAATACAAAGAATGAAATCATAAATAAATTAGGTGAACATAGAATAGAATACCTGTCATATCTGTGAGAAAGGAAGTAATTTAAGATCAAGCAAGAAATACAGAACATTTCAAAATGTAAAATGAATAATTATGATTGTAGCAAATTAAAAAGGTTTTGTCCAAAAAAACCCAATGCAACCAAAATTAGAAGGAAAGCAATATACTGTGAAAATATTTTATAACAAAACTCCATGACTAAGGTTTAAATTCCCAAATATATAAGGAACTAATTCAAATTTTAAAAAAAAATCAAGCCATTCCCCAATCAATAAATGGTCAAGGGACATGAATAGGCAGTTTTCACAAGGAAATCAACACTATTAATAAGCACATGAAAAGTGTTCTAAATCCCTCCTGATTAAAGAAATGCAAATTAAAACAACATTGAGGCACCACCTCACACCTCACAGACTAGCTGATATGTCAGCAAAGGAAAGTGATAAATATTGGAGGGAATGTGGCAAAATTGGGACACTAATATGCTGCTGGTGGAAATGTGAATTGGTTCAACCATTCTGGAGGGCAATTTGGAACTATGCGCAAAGGGCCTTAAAAGACTTCCTACTTGGACTTCCGGTTAAGATGGCGGCAGAGTAAGGAGCAGCTGCTCGATCTCTCCTGACCGAACCACACAGGACCCCTCAAGGGGAAAGAAAAACGAGTCCAGAGGAACGAAGGAACCCCACAACAGGGCGCAGCATTGAAGGTACGCAGAATCGGGGCATTTCCACACTTTAAAGGGGTGAAACAGTTCACACTAAAACACGAGAGGAAGAAGCCCCTCCCCCACCCCCCACACCACACAGGACTGGGGCAACCAGATAATCACTGGCAGCCCCTGAGCCCGTACCTGTGCACTGCAAGATGAGGGACCCCAGGTGGCTGGGACATTCCCTGAGCTCCCACGTGGGTGAAGGCACCGCCTCCGGCCGGGACAAAGGCCCCTAAAACGTGGCCTTTCCCAAGCACTGAAGGCATCGCCTCAGGGGCGAATAAAGATCTCCAGCCCACAGACTTTCACTACCTTCTGTGGGGGTGAAAGCAGGGCCCTAAGAGCATCAGCGCAGGCAAAGGCAGTGCCCTAGGCTTGAATAACGATCTCCAGCCCAGGCTTGGACCTCCAGTGAGGACCCCCTGCAGACCTGAGCACAGCTGTGGAAGCAGCCCCAAAGACTGCTGAAGGAACCTCGGGCAGAGGGGCAGACCGGGAACTACCAGGAGGCCTGACCCCGAGGACAAGGAGACCGGAGGCCCCCCCCTCTCCCCCCCAAGCTTGCAAGGCCCAGGCAGACCCGGAGTGCAAAGACAAAGCGGAAAAGGGGCGGGGCTAACAATGGCCAGCAATAAGGAAATCCAGAAGAAAAAGACCATCAAGAGAAACTCTGGAACACTGGACAACTTCTACACAGAGAAAATCCAGACAACAGAGAAGGGAAAACAAAAATCCAAACCTCCCCAAAAAAATGAAAGCTGGTCACAAGTTATGGAAGAGTTTAAAAATGAAATGCTAAGGAAGATGGAAGAAATCTGGCAAGAAAATAACAGTTTAAAAGGCAGAATTTCGCAATTGGAAAGTGAGACAAGACAACTGAAGACCAAAAATGACCAGATTGAAAAGGAAAACCAATCCTTAAAGGCTAGAATCGAACATTTAGAAACCAATGATCTCTCAAGACAACAAGAACAAATAAAACAAAGTCAAAAGACTGATAAAATAGAAGGAAACATGAAATATCTCAAGGAGAGAGTGACAGACCAAGAAAACCGGTCTAGAAGAGATAACTTGAGAATCATTGGTATTCCAGAAAAGGCAGAAATTAATAAAAACATGGACTCCATACTCAAAGAAATTATTCAGCAAAATTGCCCTGAAGTTCTACAACAAGAGGGCAATATAGACATTGAAAGGATCCACAGAACACCCTCTAAACTGGACCCAGAAAAGTCAACACCCAGAAATATAATAGCGAAATTGAAGAGCTTTCGAGTCAAAGAAAAAATCTTACAAGAAGCCAGAAAGAGACAATTCAAATATCAAGGAGCACCAATAAGGATCACACAGGATCTGGCAGCCTCAACACTAAAAGAACGCAAGGCTTGGAATACAATATTCAGAAAGGCAAGAGAACTGGGCCTTCAGCCACGAATCAACTACCCAGCGAAATTAACCATATACTTTCAGGGGAAAGTATGGGCATTCAACAAAATTGAAGAATTCCAAGTTTTTGCACAAAAGAGACCGGGACTAATTGGAAAGTTTGACACTCAACCACAGATATCAAGAGAAAGATGATGAAAAGGTAAATAAGAAACAGAGGGAAAAGAAAGAAAACTCATAGTCTTTTAAGCTTGACTCTTTAAGGGCATAAATAAGATCTAATTATCTGTATTACTAGGTGGAGAAATGCTATGTATAATTCTCTGTAGTGAACTCTATACACTATTATAATATTCACTATTATAGCAACCAGAAGAATAATTCATAGGGAGAGGACAGGATACTAAATGGTCTAAGATGACATGGGGGGTGGGAAAGAGGGAAGGAATAGTAGGGGACACCAAGAAAAATCCGAG
>NC_058130.1:397749277-397814319 GCF_016433145.1 Gracilinanus agilis
TTTGTACCCCAAAGAGATCATAGATAAACAGACATGTACAAAAATATTTATAGCTGCGCTTTTTGTGGTGGCAAAAAACTGGAAAAGGAGGGTATGTCCTTCAATTGGGGAATGGCTGAACAAACTGTGGTATATGCAGGTGATGGAATACTATTGTGCTAAAAGGAATAATAAACTGGAGGAGTTCCAGGCGAACTGGAGAGACCTCCGGGATCTGATGCAGAGCGAAAGGAGCAGAGCCAAAAGAACATTGTACACAGAGACTGATATACTGTGGTAAAATTGAATGTAATGGGCTTCTGTACCAGCAGCAATGCAATGACCCAGGACAATTCTGAGGGATTTATGGTAAAGAATGCTACCCACATTCAGAGGAAGGACTGCAGGAGAGGAAACATATAAGAAAAGCAACTGCTTGAACGCATGGGTTGGGGCGGACATGATTGAGGGAGTGGACTCGAAACTACCACACCAATGCAACCACCAACAATTGGGAAATTGGTCTTGATCAAGGACACATGACAAAACCAGTGGAAAAGTGCGTCGGCCATGGGTGGGGGGAGTGCGGGGGGTGAAGGGGAAAATAGGAGCATGAAACATGTAACCATGTTAAAAATGATTATTAATAAATGTTAAAAAAAAAAAGACTTCCTACTCTTTGACCCAACCATACCACTGCTGGGTTTGTACCCCAAAGAGATAAATTGCTTGTACAAAAATATTTTTAGCTACACTCTTTGTGGTGGCAAAAAATTGGAAAATGAGGGGATGTCCATCAATTGGGGAATAGCTAAACAAATTATGGTATCTGATGTTGATGGAACATTATTGTGCTTAAAGGAATAATAAACTGGAGAAATTTCATGTGAACTAGAAAGACCTCCAGGAATTGGTGCAGAGTAAAAGGAGCAGAACCAGGAGAATATTGTACATAGAGACTGATAGACTATGGCACAATTGAATGTAATAGACTTTTCTACTAGCAGCAATGCAATGACCCATGACAAATCAGAGGAAATTATGAGAAAGAACATTATCCACATCCAGAAAAAGAACTGTGGGAGGAGGAACGCAGAAGAAAAACATATGACCAATTACATGGTTCAATGGGGATATGATTGGGGTTTTGATGTTAAAAGATCACTCTGCTGCAAATAGTAATAAGATGGAATTAGGTTTTGAACAATGATAAATGTTTAATCCAGTGGAACTGCTTGTCAGCTCGGGGAAGGGGAGGTAAGGGAGGAATCATGATTTTTGTAACCATGGAAAAATATTCTAAATAAATTTTAAAAATTATTTGTAAGTCAGGTAAGTAGATGAAAGATTGTTCTAGAAACATATTGGATGTCTATATGTTGATAATAAATTTAAAATATATAACTCATCACATCTTTGTATATAATGCATGTATTATTATATGTGCAAGACATTAGGTGCTAAGGAAAAAGAAAAGGTGGCCTTTGCTCTCAAGTAGTTTATATATATGGCTTTTGTTCCTTAGAAATTAATTCTAGGAATCTTGGGAAAGTAACACTCAGGAGAAAGCAAAAATATCTAAATAAGCTGAGGAACATCTCTCTATGCTCTAAACGTCTAGCCCTTCTACCTGAGAAACTTCAAACATCCTCTAAAAAGGGATAAAAATCATAATCTCATTTATTATAGATGAGGTCCAAAAGACAACATCCCTTCCCCAAAAAGCAATCTTAATGACTTGAATGTATACTACACTGCATATGTCTACTATGAGGTACTTTCTGAAGAATATCAGATTTTATTCAAGGTGCACACACACACACACACACACACACACAAAACCTTCAGGTACAAAAGAAAGAAAGAAATAAAGAAAAGGAGCCTTTGATCTTAGAAACCATAGGGCATTAAAAAATACTTTAAAACAATTTTCAGAAGCCATTAGGAAAAGTCAATTCAGTTTGTACAGCTTATTTATGTAAAACCATGAGAACTATTGTCATGGGTTATACCATAGCAGCTCATCTAGCCTAGGATATACCTTCCTTTGTTTCATATTGTGCAACTTTACCTTCTCTTTCTCTGACCTCAGAAAAATCTCTTGTCAAACTCTTGATTTATCTTAATAAACAATCTCACCTATCATTATTCACACCCATAATTCTTGATGCCTTTTGGTCCTCCACATGCCCCCTCACATCCTATTATTACTTCTCTAAGAATTGGAAAGAATAAAATACACCCAAACAGGCTATCTCTTAAGAATATTTCCAATAATATCTTACTAAATCAGTAGAAAGTAATGGAAAAATATAGCCCCATTTTCTTGGATCCACTGTCTGGTTTTCACTTTGCCTTCTGTTTCTTGTGCTATAAGCATTCCTTATTTGGGAGAGGAGTATATAGACTAATTTAATTGAGGAAAATTTTAACTTTTGAACTAGAGGCAAGAGGGTCTAAAGTCCTTTATAAACGTAAGTTGTTTATTCCCATAAGAAGGGGTATCTGACCCCACACATAGTCAGCAATCACACTCCAGCTAATACATACTATTCTTCTCTTGTTTCACTGGAATTAGACACATCAGAATAATAGGCATGTAAATACACAGAGATGGCAGCCAATGCCATGAGGAATCAGTGCCTTGACCACCTAATGGCTCTTGATTTGTAAAAGTCCATTTGGTATTATCTTCCCTACTGAAGTATAGTAAAAAGGATAGATGAAATGTCAAACATAATTTGACTTTCTTTTTCACCTCAGCTTGAAGTTCAGCCCTGCCTTCCTTTCTATGACCTGTCATTTTCTTGCTAGCATTGCAATAGTGATGTCAGCTGTTTCCCAGAATGAGAACGTCCAGTGCAGCTCCTGTGTTTTGGCAGGAATTTCAATACAACTAGCCAAGCCTATAGGCATTGCCAGCCTAAGGCTGATGTAATAATAAGATAAGAAATGAATTGGGGGAGGAGAAAGGCTTTTACTTCCCACCTGAGACTTTTTAAAATAAATGAAAGAGTTAAATACATATGTTCTCTGATGTTCCGCTCTCTAAATCAGTGATGGGCAAACTACTGATGACGGGTCAGATGCAGCCCCCTGAAATGTTCTATCTGACACCCCCCCACATTATTCCTATCTGATGAATACAATGAGTAGGATACAATACAATGAAACTGTGACAGAGTTGCCTTAGAAATAGACTGACAAATGAGTATTTCCTTTCCTTTAGCTCCCTCTTTAAAAAGTTTGCCCATTACTGCTCTAAGTTATACCACTGAATAGAACAGAGTTAGATGTAAATTGACTGCACAATTAGCCTATTTTCTTTCACTATTTTTAATTCCCCCAATGATATAACTCCTATTTCTGATCACATGGCAAAGGGATGGGATGACAAGGAGACAGCTATTGTCTTCCATTTATATACTGTTTTCAAGAGATAATGGAAGGATACTATCACCTTGGATGACCCCAGATTGTGGAACAAGAATTACACAAAATGGGTAGCCAAGATTGAATTTGGAGGAAGGATGGGAAGCTACATACAAATCTATAAAATCACAGATCCCTTTGAGTTTTTAAGTATTTTTAAGATGGTTGTGTGATAGCAGCTGATTTTGAAGTTGATATCCAGATATGTCTTGGCTCTGACACTTAGTATCTATATAAACCTTAGAAAGTTATTTTACCCTCATGAGCCTAAGTTCTCTGATTTAAAAAGTAGGGAGAAAAATAGTTCCTTGGTCATGAGAAAAATAATCCATTAAATGAAATGTAGACATATTATCATTATTTATAATGAAACTCCACATAACCTACAGCTTATGATTCAACAAATATCTACTAAGTACCTATCATCTACTTTTAACCTGCCTATGGACAATTTTTAGGGCTTTTTAAGACTTAAGGGTGCTAGAAGTTGATGATGAAAATACAAAACTGGAAAATATCCATACCCTCAAGAAGTTTTAATTTCATCAGGAGTGTAAGGGCTGAGTACTGAAAGTAATTTCCCTTAACCAGAAAGTCAATGTTCACCTTGATCAATGCCATCTCTAGAAAATTTAAAGTCATTATCTCCTTAAAAAGGAGATCCTGTGCTAGTCATCTTTCTAAACAATCTTCCAGTTTTAATTTTCTATTTTAGGGTGTTCTTTATGTGACTTCTCTTTCTAAGATGGTAGAAGCCAAATATATTGGACGTAACAGTTCATTCTTGATTATAGTGACTATATTATAAATAATTTGTAGTATGTGCGAGTGGCCCCAGCAGCTTTCCAGAATACTATAACAAAAATTTTTTAACATTTATTAATATTTATTTTTTAGAAAAGTTAACATGGTTACATAATTCATGCTCTTACTTTCCAGTTCACCCCCCCCCACATCCCCTCCCCCATAGCCAATGCGCATTTCCACTGGTTTCAACATGAGTCATTGATCAAGACCTAATTCCAAATTATTGATAGTTGCATTGGTGTGGTAGTTTTGAGTCTATATCCCCATTCATGTCCACATCAACCCATGTGTTCAAGAGGTTGCTTTTCTTTTGTGTTTCCATTCCTGCAGTTCTTCCTCTGAATGTGGGTAGCATTCTTTCCCATAAATCCCTCAGAATTGTCCTGAGTCATTGCATTGCTGCTAATATAGAAGTCCATTACATTCGATTTTACCACAGAGTATTGGTCTCTGTGCACAATGTTCTTCTGGCTCTGCTCCTTTCACTCTGCATCAATTCCTGAAGGTCTTTCCACTTCACAAGGAATTCCTCCAGTTTATTATTCCTTTGAGCACAACAGTATTCCATCAAAAGCATATAACATAATTTGTTCAGCCATTCCCCTATTTAAGGGCATACCCTCATTTTCCAGTTTTTTGCCACCACAAAAAGTGCGGCTATAAATATTTTCATACAAGTCTGTTTATCTATAATCTCTCTGGGGTACAACCCCAACAATGGTATGACTGGTTCAAAGGGCAGGCATTCTTTTAGTGCTCTTTGGGCATAATTCCAAATTGCCATCCAGAATGGTTGGATCAGTTCCCAACTCCACCAGCAATGCATTAATGTCCCAATTTTGCCACATCCACTCCAACATTCATTACTCTCCCCTTCTAACATTTTAGCAAATCTGCTAGGTATGAAGTGATACCTCAGAGTTGTTTTGATTTGCATTTCTCTAATTATTAGAGATTTATAACACTTTCTCATGTGCTTATTGATAGTTTTGATTTCTTTATCTAAAAATTGCCTATTCATGTCTCTTGCCCATTTATCAATTGGGGAATGGCTTGATTTTTTATACAGTTGACTTAACTCCTTGTATATTTGAGTAATTAGACCCCTGTCAGAGTTTTTTGTTATAAAGATTTTTTCCCAATTTGTTGTTTCCCTTCTGATTTTGGTCTCATTATTTTTGTTTCTACAAAAGCCTTTTAATTTAATCTAATCAAAACAATTTATTTTACTTTTTGTAATTTTCTCTAACTCTTGCTTGGTTGTAAAATCTTTCCTTTCCCAGAGATCTGACAAGTTTACTATTCTGTGTTCACTTACCTTATTTAGAGTTTCCCTCTTTACGTTCAAGTCATTCACCCATTCTGAATTTATCTTGGTGTAGTGTGTGAGATGTTGATCTAAACCTAATTCTCCCACATTGTTTTCCAAAGTTACCAGCAGTTTTTGTCAAATAGTGGATTTTTGTCCCAAAATTTGGGCTCTTTGGGTTTATCATAGACTGTCTTGCTGACATCACTTATCCCAAGCCTATTCCACTGATACTCCCTTCTGTCTCTTAGCCAGTACCATACCATTTTGAGGACCACTGCTTTATATTATAGTTTAATATCTGGTACTGCTAGGCCACATTCCATCATGTTTTTATTTTCATTATTTCCCTTGACATTCTTGATCTTTTGTTCTTCCAAATGAACGTTGTTATAGCTTTTTCTAATTCAGTAAAAAAGTTTTTTTGGTAGTTTGATAGGTATGGCACTAAATAGGTGAATTAATTTGGGTAGAATGGTCATTTTTAGTATGCTAGCTAGTCCTACCCATGAGCAATCAATGTTTTTTCAATTGTTTAGATCTACTTTTAATTGTTTGGAAAGTGTTTTGTAGTTGTTTTCTTATAATTCCTCTGTTTGTTTTGGTAGATAGATTCCTATGTATTTTATATTGTCTAGGGTGATATTAAATGGTGTTTCTCTTTCTACCTCTTGCTGCTGTGATTTGTCGGAAATATATAGAAATGCTGATGATTTATGTGCATTTATTTTGTATCCTGCCGCTTTGCTAAAGTTGTTGATTATTTCTACAAGCTTCTTAGTTGATTCTCTAGGATTTTTAAAGTAGACCATCATATCATCTGCAAAGAGTGATAGCTTAGTCTCCTCCTTCCCTATTTTGATAACTTCTACTTCTTTTTCTTCTCTAATTGCCACTGCCAGTGTTTCTAGCACAAAGTTAAATAATAGAGGTGATAATGGGCATCCTTGTTTCACTCCTGATCTTATTGGGAAGGCTTCTTATTTATCCCCATTGCATATGATGCTTGTTGATGGTTTTAGGTATATACTGTTAATTATTTTTTGGAAAGGTCCTTCTATTCCTATAATTTCCAGTGTTTTCAATAGGAATGGGTGCTGTATTTTGTCAAAGGCTTTTCAGCATCTATTGAGATAATCATGTGATTTTTGTTTTTTAGATTGTTGATATGGTCAATTATGTGGATGGTTTTCCTAATGTTGAACCATCCTTGCATTCCTGGTATAAATCCCACTTGATCATGGTGGATAATCCTCTTAATCACTTGCTAGAGTCTCTTTGCTAGTATTCTATTTAAGATTTTTGCATCTATGTTCATTAGGGAGATTGGTCTGTAGTTTTCTTTCTCTGTTTTTGATCTCCCTGGCTTTAGAATAAGTACTATATTTGTGTTATAAAAGGAATTTAGTAGGACTCCTTCTTTGTTTATTATATCAAATAATTTGTACAGTATTGGGATTAGTTGCTCTTTGAATTTTTGATAGAATTCACTTGTGAATCCATCAGGCTGTTTTGATTTTTTCTTAGGGAGTTCTTTGATGGATTGTTCAATTTCTTTTTCTGATATGGGATTGTTTAGGTATTCTATTTCTTCTGCTGTTAATCTAGGCAATTTATATTTTTCTAAATATTCATTCCTATCACCTAGTTTTTAATGATTGCCTTAATTTCCTCTTCATTGGAGATGAGGTCTCCCTTTTCATCTTTGATACTGTCAATTTAGTTTTCTTCTTTCATTTTTTTTATTAGATTGACCAGCACTTCGTCTATTTTATCTGTTTTTTCAAAATACCAGCTTCTAGTCTTATTTATTAATTCAATATTTCTTTTACTTTTGATTTCATTAATTTCTCCCTTGATTTTTAGTATTTCTAATTTAGTTTTCATCTGCATATTTTTGATTTGCTCACTTTCTAGTTTTTTTAAGTTGCATGCCCTATTCATTAATCTCTGCCCTCTCTAATTTGTTAATATATGCACTCAAGGATATAAATTTCCCCCTGAGTACTGCCTTATCTGCATCCCACAGAGTTTGGAAGGATGGCTCAACATTGTCATTCCCTTCAATGAAATTGTTGATTGTTTCTATGATTTCTTCTTTGACTAACTCATTTTGGAGAATCATATTATTTAATTTCCTATTAGTTTTTGATTTACCTGTCCAGGTGCCCTTAGAAGTTATTAAAATTATTTTTATTGACCTATGAGAAGGTTACATTTATTATTTCTGCTCTTTTGAATTTTTTTGTAATGTTTCTATGCCCTATTACATGGTCAATCTTTGTGAATGTACCATGTGCAGCTGAAAAGAAGGTGTATTCCTTTTTGTTCCTATTTATTTTTCTCCACATATCTATTAAATCTAATTTTTCTTGGATTTCATTCACCTCTCTTATCTCTTTCTTATTTATTTTTTGGTTTGATTTATCTAGATCTGAAAGAGGAATATTTAGATCTCCCACTATTTTGATTTTACTGTCTATTTCCTTCTTGAGCTCTCCCTGTTTCTCCTTTACAAATTTGGATGCTATGCCATTTGGTGTAAACATATTGAGCACTGTTATTTCCTTCTTGTCTATACTGCCTTTTATCAGAATTTAATTACCTTCCCTGTCTTTTTAAATCATATCTATTTTTACTTTGGCTTTGTTAGAAATCATGATTGCCACTCCTGCCTTCTTTTTCTCATTTGAAGCCCCAAAGATTTTGCTCAATCCCTTTACTTAAACCTGTGTATGTCCACCTACCTCCAATGTGTTTCTGGTAGACAACATATGGTAGAATTTTGGTTTCTAATCCACTCTGCTATTTGCTTCCATTTTATGGGAGAGTTTATCCCATTCACAATGAGAGTTATAATTACCAGTTTTATTTTCACCAACATTTTGGTATCCTCTCCCAGTTCTACTCCTTCTTCTTACATTATTTCCTTTTAAACCAGTGGTTTGCTTTAAGCCAGTAACCCTTGTCCCCTCCCTTGATTTACTTCCCTTTCTACCCCCTCGCTTATTATTCCCCTCTTTTTATTTTCAAGGCCTAATGAATTCCCTCCCTCTTCTTCTTCCCTCCCATTTTTGACCTCCCCACTGCCCTTCTCCCTTTGGTTTATCCCTTCTGACTTTCTCAGTAGTGTTAGATAGAATTCTACTTCCCATTGGATAAAGCTACTCTTCCTTCTCAGGGTTAATTACACTGAGAGTAAGGTTTAAATACTACCTCTTAATGCTCTCTTCCTCTCCTTCTTATAATAATATTCAACCCCTCCCCTTCCCATGCCTTCTTTGTGTGGAAGAGAATATCCTATTTTTCTTATTCATTCAACTTTCTCTTGGTGTCCTCTAGTATTCACCCCCCTCTTTCCCATCCCCCATATCATCTTAGACCATTTAGTACTCCATACACTCCCTATGAATGATTCTTCTAGTTACTTTAATACTGTATACTATAATAGTGAATAGAGTTCACTACAGAAAATTACACATAACATTTCTCCACATAGGAATACAAATAATTAGATATTAATGAAGCACTTAAGGAGGCAAATTAAAAAAAAAGAGTTTTCTTTCTTTCCCCTCTATTTCTTATTTACCTTTTCATGTTTCTCTTGATTTTTGTGGTTGGATATAGAACTTTCCATTTAGTCCCGGTCTTTTCTGTGCAAATACTTGGAAATCTTCTATCTTGTTGAATGCCCATACTTTACCCTGGAAGTATATAGTCAGTTTTTATGGGTAGGTGATCCTTGGTTGTTGACCCAGTTCTCTTGCCTTTCTGAATAACATATTCCAAGCCTTGCGGTCTTTTAGTGTGGAGGCTGCCAGATCCTGTGTGATTCTGATTGGTGCTCCTTGATATCTGAATTGTCTCTTTCTGGCTTCTTGTAAAAATTTTTCTTTTACTTGGAAGCTCTTGAATTTGGCTATTATATTCCTTGGTGTTGTCTTTTCAGGGTCTAGTGTAGAGGGTGATCTATGGATCCTTTGAATGTCTATACTGCCCTCTTGTTGTAGAACTTCAGGGCAGTTTTGCTGAATAATTTCTTTTAGTATGGAGTCCAAATTTCTATTAATTTCTGCTTTTTCAGGAAGACCAATGATTCTCAGATTGTGTCTTCTAGACCTGTTCTTTTGATCTGTCAATTTCTCAGTGAGATATTTCACGTTTCCTTCTATTTTATCAGTCTTTTGACTTTGTTTTATTTGTTCTTGCTGTCTTAAGATATCATTAGCTTCTAATTGCTCAATTCAAGCCTTTAGAGACTGGTTTTCCTTTTCAATCTAGTCATTTCTGGTCTTCAATTTACTTGTCTCAGTTTCCAATTGTGAAATTCTGCCTTTTAAACTGTTATTTTCTTTACAGATCTCTTCCATCTTTCTCATCATCTTAGATTTGAACTCTTCAATAGCTTGTGACCAGTTTTCATTATTTTGGGAAGGTTTGGATATGATTACTTGTTTGTTCTCCTCTGCTGTTTGCTCTGTTGTCTGGATTTTCTCTGAGTAAAAGTTGACAAGGCTTAAAGATTTCTTCTTGTTGATCTTTCTCTTTTGATGTTCTTTTGGATGGCTTGCCATTGTTGGTCCTGTACCCTCTCAGGTTTATCCTCACACTCAGGGTCTACACTCTTTAGGCTCCTGAGATCTCAGGTCTAGTTGTTTTCAGGGTCAAGCCTCCTGGTGGTCCCCTTGCTTGTTCCTCTCACTGAAGCTCCTTTAACATTCTCAGGGCACTGCTTCCACAGGTGTTCACCCCTCTGTACTGGGTCCCCACCCAAGGTCTGCACCTACACTCAGGATCCTTGTCTCCATCTGCCCTCAGGGTCTGTGTTCAAAGGCTGAGTGTTCTTTAGTCTCTTGGGGTCTTAAGTCCTGCTGCTTTCAGGAACAAGCCCTGGTGATCTCACATAGCTGCCAAGGACTTAATGGGTGCCCCAAACTTGCTCTAACTGTTTTGTGCTTGCTTTGGCACTGTAAGTGGTATGGGTGTGTGGGGGTTCCTCAGCTCATGTTTTAGTGAGAGCTATTTCACCCCCTTATAGCATGAAAATGCCCCAATTCCATGTACTTTCAATGCTGCGCCATGTTGTGGGGTCCCTTCGTTAGTCTGGATTAGTTTTTATGTCTTCTTGAGGAGTCTTATATGTGTGGGTTAGGAGAGGTTAAGCAGCTGCTTTTTACTCTGCCGTCTTCTTAACCTAGAAGCCCCTATAACAAAATTTTTTTGAAAACCACTTCATGAAGTTTCACATATTAGTTGGTGAAAAAAATTGTAAACAAAGCTAACAAAAAACAACACCCAAAGCCAAAGAGTTCTTTCAAACTCATGATTGACTGGGCTGAGATTCTGTTGACTTATGTACAACATTCCCTAAAGAGGTAACTTTAATCCATGAGAAAGGAATTCTATGTATTAAAACTGCAATACCAATATCACTGACTTATGAAAGTGTTCAGGTTCCCTCTGGAAGAATTTGCCCTGAATCTTAGCCCTACTATGACTCCAATTCAGCATTAACTGGTTACTTTAGTGGCATATTACCTTGTGTTCTAATACTGGAACCTTAGACCATAAGTAAGAGTTCATTTAGATAAGATGTTGAGCTCCATTTTGGATATGTTAGGTTTAAGATATCTACTGCACATTTCATTTGAGATATTTGAAAAGTAATTGGATCTGTCAGCTTGGTGGTCAGCAGGGATATCAGGGCATGATAGGTAGATCTAAGAATCAACAGTATAGCAACAGTGATTAAATTTATGAAAATTAACTATTTCCATAAACTAGTTATACTTGAGAAGGAAATGGCAAATCATTTTAGTTTCTTTGCCAAGAAAAATTTATGGATAAAATCCATGAGGATCATATAGAGTCAGTATGACTGAAAGAGGGGAAAACAACAAAAATAAAGTAATTAGAAAGGAAACTAAATGTCTTTGGGAGTTTGCTTGGTATAGTCCTGCGTCTATAAATAATTTTGGTAGTATTGTTATTTTAATTATAGTATTATAATCATGCTAAGAACAATGAATATCCCTTGAATTTTATAGTCCTTATTTTGTTCCTGACCCTGGGGAATGATGTTGTCATTCATATCATAAATGTATATCATTGACATATATTCCTTCCTTCCTTCCTTTCTTCCTTCCTTCCTTCCTTCCTTTATTTCTTCCTTCTCTCTTCCTTCCTTCTTTCCTTCCTTCTTTGCTTCTTTCTTTCCTTCCTTTCTCATTCTTTGAATAGAAATATATAAACTCTATTTTTTAAGTGACATGATCTGGGCATCTTGAAATCCCTCTGCATTAATATAACACTCCACAAATTCTCTTTTTCAAAAATTTAGTTTTTTCAAGGGTTCAAATGGACTCAATATATTTCTACAATAATTCCTGACAGTTTTTTTTATCTGTTGTAAAGCTTGACATCTGATGCCAAACTGAAAAAGTAGCAATTCCCAGAGTAAGTAATGAGCTATGGCCAAGGCAAATTTCTCCCTTCGGCTCAATGCTTCCAAAATGAGGGAGAGAAAACTGATTTGCAATGGTTTGGGATCCTAATTCTGTTAGTGGGGATAGAAATTGATAAACAACATTGAGTGACCTGCTGGAACAAATAGATTCTTGATTCAGCAAGAATCCAGCTGCTATTATGTTCCAGGTGAACAAGTCTTAAATAAATAAATCCCCTTCCTTTCTCTTACATGCTTTCCAGGTTTGCAAGGTTTATTATGTTGGGGGAGAACTCAGGGAAAAGGGATTTATAATATTCCTTTAGGACATACGAAAGAATTAGAGGGGTACAGAGAAAGGTCAAAGAGATCCAAAAAGGGCAAGCACTGTATTTAGAAGCTTTTTCATAACTGAGTCTATTATTAATTTACCAATAGTCTGAACTTCTCAAGTACCTTTCAATCAAAAGACTCAAAGAACATTAAAAATATTAATTAATCCTCAAACCACCCCCGGTGACACTGGATGTAATTCTGACCCATCTTTACTGACAATTGAACTGAGAGAAGGGAAAGGTAAGCCACTAGCTAATAGATGGGCCTATGGTTAAGGCTGGATTTGAAATCAGGGATTTCAATTCCCAGTTTTGTGATAATGGCCACAGCATTCCACCTCTTGGGAATAGGAATGAAGAGAAAAATGGAGGAGTTGCAGGGAGGAAGCAGCTGAAAGCAAGCTTATAATGAATCAATAATGTGATAAGACATTTAAAAAAAGAAAAAAAAAGACTAATCTGATTTTTTCTTCCTTTAAATTTATTTGTCTGGTATATTAAAATACCTAGTTAACTTCTTCCCACTCTCTCCCCAACCCCTCTTCGAAAGCACAACAAGAGCTGCTAGAAACATTTTAGAACATATAGGCTCTTTTTTCCTGATCACTTTAGGAAATAAACCTAATAGTGGTATTGCTGAGTAAAAGATTTTTACAGTTATATAACTGAGAATAATTCCAGATTAATTATCAAAATTACTGGATCAGTTCACAGTTCCACCAACTGTGTATTAATGTCCCAATTCTCCCACATTCCTTCCAATATTTGTCATTTTTCCCTTTTTTCATTTTAGTCAATGTGATACGTGTGTAGTGATATCTTAATTTTTTAATTTGCATTTTTCTAATAAATAATTATTTAAGAGTGCCTTTTATGTTGTTATACATATATGTTTGATTTTTTTCTTCTAAAAACTATCTGTTCATTTATTTTGACCATTTATAATTGGAGAATGACTCATATTCTTGCATATTTGACAAAGTTCTCTCTATATGTTAGTTATAAAATATCCACAAACAGATAAACTATCTCTAAACATGTAAAATTTAATATATGATGTATGACATATATAATATATATTTTCCCAACTTACTGCTTTCTTTCTAATCTTGGCTATATTATTTTTATTTGTACAAATGTGATCTTAAGATAATTCATTAAAAGAGACATGACATCCAAGATTCAGAATATGGTATTCCTATTGTGTTCTTTCCTGGCAAGACCTGGTCTGGAATATTGGGTTTATTTCTCTGTGACAACTTTTAAGGAAACACATTGATAAGCAAGCAAGAGTGTGTCCAAAAGAAAGAAGTGAATTCATCAAATTAAAATCCATGCCACATATAAGGATATATTAAAACACAGGTAATATTAAAATTTAAAACTAAATTAGCAAAGAATGAGATATACTTATCCAGTAGAATAAGGGACAGTGGGGAATACAAATGTATGATATCTGTCTTTAATACTTGGAGGCAATATATATCCCAGAAAATAAAGTTGCTTTTTCTGGCCTAATGATTCCTAGTCAACAAACCATTAATGCCATAGTAAGATCTTCTCTCCTTGTCTTACCCATTCCTCTTCCTATTTCCCTCTATGTTTTCTCCTTCCTCCATTTCCCACTATCAATTTGGTCCATCTTTTTTTGGAAGCTTTGAATAGAGACATATCCAGTTTTCTACCTGTGACCTCTGGAGGAGGAAGCCAATCCAATCTGCCTAAAATATTCCTCCCCTTCCTTATAATACATCTGAACTGCTTTAATCTGAAATCACTCAAAAACTTAAGCTGTAAATTATGGACCCAGAAGTCCCAGTAAATAGGATAGTCATGCATCATGTCTGAGAAGCAACCCATCCATTGATTATCATATACTTCCTCTTTCTACCTACCCTGATAGCAGTTATATGCATAACCACTGGGCTAGTTTCCTAGTTATATCTTTTCCCTGTTCTTTCTTGGCCTGGCTTTATAGATATTAGTTTTAATTCTAACATGAGGAGGAGGATAAGTTTTCCTTTAATACTTCCCTTCTTTTTATTGACTCCCAGTCCATTGAGGCTCCAGTTAAACCCCATGGGCTTTTCTTCGACACTTTCCATTAAATGTGCCATATAAAAGGGCAGAATTCTTTCAATATGGATCAATACCTGATTTTTCCACCAAATATCTTTTTCCCCCAGGCAACAGAATATGAAAGAACAACTTTTATATAAAGAAAGATTGTTTATTCTGTTTGACCCCATAGTGCAGACATAGAAACAATGGGTAGATATTACAGAATTGCAGATTTCAGTTCAATAGAAGGAGAAAATACAATTTTTTTAACAATGAGATGCTGAACATGCCTTGGAATATTATGAGTTTCCAAGAACAGAAGGTCTTCAAGTGTAGGCTAGATCTGTGCCATTTGATAATGAGGAGGTGCTACCTCAGGTATGGAAAACCCTACCTGAATATTGAAGTCCCTTCCAATTCTGAGACACTGAAATTCTATGAATGAGGAGGACAAAAGTCATTAAGTTATTTATAATAATCTGCTTACATTGTGAATGCTATTTCTTCTTTATAATATTTTTCCAAATGAATAGATTACATTTTATACATTCAAATGAAGTTACATATCACAACAGGACCACGAACCATAATAAAGCTTTCGTATTTCTATACAGAGGTAAAGGAGTTCAGTGGAAAAAGCACTGATCCTAAGTTCCAACCTTTCCTCCAATATTTAGTACTTTTGTAAACTTAAACAAATCATTTAGCTTCCCTAGGTCTCAGTGCACTTCTCTGTAAAATGAAGTGGATGAACTAGATTAGAAGTGGCAAAAGTCTGGTCTGCAGGCTCCTTGCAAGCCCATAAAACTCCAGAGTATAGCTGAAGTAGATTCAAATGACATTGATAAATATTGAAAAAAATAAATAAAAATAAACTAAACCATATGTAATATTAAAATTTAAAACTAAATTAGCATGGCCCATAGAGATGCTTATATGTAGGAGTTTGGTGTTTCCCATTTCCATATGGATTTGAGACCACTCAACTAGATGATCTTTGAGATCTCTTCCAGCTTCACATCAATGAAACCAGTGTCACTCTTTGGCTTTTACACAAAATACACTTGTATCTTATTTACCTCTCACAAATACTGAAATATTTAACCTCCTACTTCATATTCTGCCACAGAATAGAAAAGAAAATACACCATGAATGCCACTTGAAAAGAGGGTGAGATGTCATTGATTTCACAGGATGATTTCAGGGCATATTTGACAAATGACAGCAGTGACATTTCTAAAATTATAAAAGTCAGGAGTATGCTTACTTGCCATCTTAGGTACTTCAGAGGCGAGATATACCTGAGTCACACATAAGATTATAAATACAAAAATGTTCAAAGACCAATCACTAAGCCATTTTCCTCAGGAACTTAAAATAGAACCCCAAATGTCACATTGTTGTATGCATGATCTATTTTACTACCTGCCACTTTAATCTCCAGAACCGTCAAGCTTAACAGTAATATCAAACACAGGTTTATTATCAAGGTCCACATGTTCTATTCTCTTCTCCCTAACAACCTAACACAAATGCCAGACACAGAAGTTATTCCTGGTTCAACACATCATTTAATTCACTCTGGCAGGTTTACTATACTTTGAGACAATAAATTCATTCATTAGATGGAAGAGACTTGTGAAGCTTTGATGTTTATGTTTTTTGTTTGTGAGGATAGACAACCTCACTCTGGAGTACAGTACATAGCTATGAAGCATTCTAGTTTGAAATGATAAGAAATATTTATGATAGCTGAAAAATTAAGATTCTACCTATGGCTTTGATCGAAACCAGTAAAATCAGTACAATATGTTAGGATAGAAGGAAATACACATTTATTAAGTGGTACCTATATGCCAGGCACTGTGCTAAGTATTTTATGAATACAACTATCACATTTGATCTTCACAACAACCCTTCAAGGTAAGTGCTATTATTATCTTCATTTTATAGCTAAGGGAACCAAGGCTAGGAGAGGTTAAATGACTAGCTCTTGTCCTTGCCCTTGGGTCACATGGCTAGGCATTTGAAAGTATTTTGAAAATGTAATTGAACTCAGGTCTTTCAAATTCTAAGCCCAGGACTATTCACTGCCTGAAATAATACATATTAATATTAGTATTAATAGATAATAATGGTTAGATGTTTAGTTGGATTTTCTGGGCATTAGATGAAATAGTCCTGTGGGCCAGTTATTCAGAAGTTCTTTAGATTTGGGAAGGATTCCAGGGAGAAACTGAAAAGTTAGCTCTAAGTTGTTAAACAGGGTTTATTATAAAACTGGGACAAGAAAGGGAGGGTAGTAGGATGATCTAACTGGAATTAAAACTAAATCCCTCCCACCAAAGTCCAACAGGATTCAAATAGATGTTACTACACTTATCTCTACCTCAAGATCCCCAGTCTCCCTAAACTATAACCTAACCAGAATCCCCACCCACAATTTGCTAGTAATTCAAAGTAGGGATAGCTGGAAGGAATACAGGTCCAGTGGGTCAGCAAGGGGAGATCTCACAATCATTGTCCTCTGGGTCTGGTACAAATCCAGTTGAATAACAGCACCAGCAGGTATTAATCCAAAAAGAAGGGGAGTAAGGATCTTACTAACACAGTTCGCCTGTGAAGCTTAAACCAAACTCAACCACTTCCTGGCAGGTGAAAGGTTTGAAGGATAAGTACACTCAGACAAGGTCTTCCAGAGAGCAAGTCCAGTACCTCTAGAGAGGAAGTCCAGAAACCAACAGTCTCCTCAGAGAGTCCCTGCCTCCAGAGTTCTGGAATTCTCTTCCTGCCTCTGCCTGATACTTCCTGCATTCCCTGATTTTCCTATAACAGTTCCCCCCTTGGCACAAGGCCAAAATAGTATTGTAAACAACATTTTGGTATTTGTGCACTAACAAACTTATATTTCCCCTAAACTAAAAATCTTACCCAAAATAACAATCAACCTACACTCATCTATCTTATCCTAGCCAATGCTACTTTACTTTAGGGATTTAATCAAGGGAAGGAAAAAGGAAAATTATGCAATGAACGGTTACAAAGTTTCAAGTACAAATCAAACGTATCCAAAAGCAAAATTAACAATAAAGTATCAAAATAGAAATGCAAACACAAATTTAATGCAAAACATTAAAATCATAAAATACTACTCTCATAAGCTAATACAGAAAATTCTATTACTATTGTAATGTATAAACAGCAAAGTTAGAAAGAAAGAAAAAACTTTTGAAAAAGTAAAATTAAAACACTGTATGCCTTTACATAAAAGTTAAACCAATCCATCAAACTTATTTTAGCAAAATACTTTTAAAAGTAGATAAAAATTTAAAACAATCTTATTCTAAATTAAAATATTATTCCTATTATATAAAACTTAACACTTATAGAACTGTATGTATATAAGATTTAGCCGGTCTCAAATATTAACTACATACATAATTTTACATATATACATATAATACATGCATATAATATATACATATATACACATACATACATTCAATATTTACACACGTTACCTATATACAAACACATAAACTATAGTACAACTTTACAATCCTAAGTATAACACACTCTTTACATATATTTACATATCTATTTACATATTTATGTGATATCTGTAATATGCAATATGTTTTATGCAATGCATGTTTGTTATGTATTTTGTAATGTAAGTTAGTACCTTATTTTATCTTATCAACCCTAACTCTAAGCTATCTAACTATAGCTCTATCTCAATAAAATCTTCTAAAAACAACCCTATCTACTTATACTATCATTCTAAACTAACTAAAATCTAAACTAGATCCTATCCTAACTAACTATTCATTGTTAGTAAATAAATACCATATAACTAATTATAACATTGTTAGTAGCTAACTATACATTGTTTCACTCATTCAATTATTGAATCAATGTATTCTAACCATGTTTATGTGTATATTTTTATGTTGTTATTTTTGCTGTGTTATGTTGTGTAATGTTAATGTTGCATGCATTATATCTACCAAAACTTCAGATTTTTCCTCTTCTTATTTTGTTTTAAATTTCCTCTTCTCTGAAATCCATGGTAGTAATATGTATTGATGAATGCTTACGTAAATATGATATGTTGCTATATTATGTTACCCAAATTCCTTAGAACGTTAGTCCATTAATCATTTGATCCTCTTAAATGAAAATTTTCTTTTAAAGTTTTTATCTGCTTAATATTTATGAATCTTTCAGTCTTTGCACAATGACCTTCAATTCCTCTGAATTCTTCTCTTCATAAGCAATGTCCTCTTCCATCCAATTATCTTCTTCCACTGGAATGTCCTCTTCCACTGGAATGGTCCTTTCATTACTGATCTTTCTGACTGAAGACTCTATTTGACTGATGAATCTCAACTTTCCATGATTTCTTCTTCTTCTACAATTTCTACATTTTCATTATCAATTCCATGAGCTAATTTAATATGCTAACAATGATACCACGAATCTCTTCCTAATACTTTCACTGAAGGTGGTGAAACTAATACAATTGTATAAGGACCTACCCAACTCTCTTGTGTTGCCAGTGTTTTGACAAAATTTTCACATTCACCATATCACCTTTTGAAGTTTAAATTATGAATCCTTGCACTTCCATTTAAACATAGCCTTTAGTTTCTACTAATACCATCTACTGCCCCACATTGCTAATGATTTAAAAAAAAAAACCAAAACATGGAAGGAAATGACAAACAAGATGATTACAAAAAAAAAAACTTTTAAAGATTTATATGAAGTGATGCAAAGTGAAATGAACAGAATCAGGAAAATATTGTATGCAGTAACAATAATATATTATGCTCAAATGTGAATGACAACGATTTTCAACAAGACAACGATTGAGGACAATTCATGCTTGGGTCTCCCTGCTAAAGAAGGAACAGATAGAGTCCAAATGCAGATTGAAACATATCAGTCTTCATTTTATTTCCTTCACAACATTTTCTCTAGCATAAGCACTATGAATCTTGTTTTACAACACCACAAACATAGAAATATGTATTACATGATAATATATGTACAACCTATGTAACACTAACTGACTTCCTGGGGAGAGGGACAGGTAGGTTGGAAGAAGAAAAGGAATAAGACAGATTTTTAGACGTAGCTAATATGAGAATTTCTTTCTCTTGGGTAAGCATATTTATTATAATGTATTTCATAGTTATAAAAATTATGTATCATATTACTTTCATTTTTACATATTATATAAAAAACTAAAAAATAGCAACAAACAATATAAATAAAAGAAGCAACATATTCCACAAACCAGGATCAGGAAACAAAAGGTTTAGGAAAGAGTCAATTTATAGCTACATAAGTAAGGAATCAGCTGTTGAGCTGGAAGGGAACTTAGTAATCATCTAATTCAAGTCCTTCATTTCATAGGGAATCAAAGTTCAAAATGGAGAAGTCATTTCCCCAAGATCCCACAGGTAATATATAATAGAACAGAAAGTTTAACCTAGGTTCACACACTGACACTAAGAAGTGAACTAAACAAGCAACAAGCAGCATGCATGATCTATTTGTTTTATCTAATTAGGAACTTTTTACTTAAAACCACTTAAACAAAAACATGGGTTTTTACCTAGTCACTTCACATTTCACCCCTGCTTAGGATTGTCTAAATTCAGTATGTCATATGTTAAAACAGTCCATGTTTGAAATCATCCCCTTTTTGATGGTCATCTTGTCTAAGAATGCTAGTTGGGATTCAAACTTTTGCCTCTCTCAGATCTACCTGTTTTCCTCCAATTGTGGAAACATCCACCTCAAAAATTGTATTTTATCATCTAAGCAGGAAAAGCCAAATAAAATAAAAAATATGACCAAGAGTTCAAGATGTAATTCACCTCATTCAGTTCATGATCCATGTGGGAGAGGAAATAGAGTGGGGTAGGGAAAAACATCATCCATCCTCCTACTCTTCTTATGGTCACTCAGCATAAATCAGATTACTTGCTGTAGTGGAGAATCAAAGCTAAAGAAAGAGAGAGCCAGAAGGAATCTCTTCTTTTAACTAAAAAAGCCCTCCATATCTCTTTGCTGCTCAGGGTTTGTCATGTCATACTAAAATATAAACTCCTTTCAGCTCTGGGTCACCACATGATAAAATTTAGGTTCCAAAGTTCCCACATGGTCAACAGGTAACAGGAAAGACAATGCTTCACAAGCTCCATGAGATACTCCATGGATTAATTCAACTTCCAGTATATAATGATACAGGCATATATAAAAAACAATAATTTCTCTAATTGTATAGACACACACAAATAAAGCTTTCTTCTCCTAAATGGAACATAAAGGAGGATCAGTTTTTTTTCTTGATCATAACTTTCAGGTAGTCCAATAATTCTCAAATTGCCTCTCCTAGATCTATCTTCTGGGTAAGTTTTTTCAATAAGATATTTCATGTTTTCCTCTATTTTTTCATTCCTTTGATTCTGATTTATTGTTTCTTGATTTCTCATGAAAGTCATTAGTTTCTAGATGGTCAATTCTGATTTTTAGGATCTGATTTTCCTCTGTTTTTGGTTCTCATTTTTCAAACGGTCCATTTCTTCTTGCATTACTTTCACTTCTTTTTGCATCACATTCATTTCTCCTTATATCACTTTCATTTCTCTTTCCCACTTTCCTCTGCCTCTCTTAATTGGTTTTTGAAGTCCTTTTGGAGTTCCTCCAGAATTTGTGTCCAATCCGTATTTTTCTTTTGATCTTTGGGTGTATTTCCTTTGCTTTCACTATTTCCTTCTGTGTCTGTATCTTGCTCTTTGTCTTCATAAAAATTCTTTAAAATTAGGTACTTTTATTGTTTTTTGGTAATTTTTCCTAACTAATTATAGGTATATTTGGGGGGATGATGTGATATTTTAAGGGTTGAGAGCTCTACTCATTATTCAATTTACCCTTAAAATACTTATAGCTTAAAGACTTGCCTCAGGCTTGGATGTAAGCTTTTGATCTCACTCTGATCTTGATCTGATCAAAGACTGGTCAAATTCAAGCCTTGGGCTTAGATTCAAATTTTTGGTCTCACAGTAGATTTGATCCAATCAGGCATACCCTTGATTACCCTATTTTGGAGCCCCACCCTGAGCTTTAGGCAAAAGATTAGTACTTAGAACTTAGTTCTTAGTTCTATCATCCACTCCAAAGTGTGAATTAAGTTCATGTTCCAAGCCCAGATTAAAATTCCCTGTGCTGGGGCTCTAAACTTCTCTACAGGTTTAAAATTTCAAGGGGTATGGGTTGGCTTGTACCTCTGTTTGTTCAGGTAGGGTCTCATGGTCTTGATGTTGGCTTGGACATAGGTTTCTGAACCTCGAACAACAGATGTGGGGTGGGAGTGTGTGGCTTGCGCTTGGCTTGCTCTTCCCTCCTTGCTATAGCTTTTTGCTGGCTCTGCTCTCCTCTCTTCTCAATGCCCCAGATGTTCATTGCCTACCTTTTAGGTTTTTCTTTTCTTGAAAGTTGTTTCACTCTCCTTGTTGGTTCTTTGACTCCTGTATTCATTTTGTGGCAATATTTTTTTCCTGATCAGAGAGGATTCTCATGAGGGCACAGAGCTGCTCAGGATTACTCTGCCATCTTGGGTCCAACCTGGGAAGTCAGGAGGACCAGTTTTTAATGAGTCAGCATAATGGGAGATATATTATTAGAATGGCTAAGACATCTGTGTTCTAGTCTAAGCTCCACCAGTTACTTGCTGTGTGACCTTTAAGAAGTTCCTACAACTCTCAGATCTTCAGTTCCCTAAACTGTAGAATGAAGGTATTCTATTTTTTATTCTTTTTTTCTTATTTAGAATATTTTTCCATGGTTACATGATTCAGGTTCTTTCCCTCTCCCCCAAATCCCCCCACCCCTACCCTCATAGCTGACAAATTGATAGCACAATTCCACTGGGTTTTAAATGTATCATTGATTAAGACTTATTTCCGTATTATTGATAGTTGTACTAGGGTGATTGTTTAGAGTCTACATCTCCAATATTATCCTCTTCAACTCATTTGTTCAAGCAGTTGTTTTTCTTCTGTGTTTCTAGTTCCACAGTTCTTCCTCTAAATGTGGATAGCATTCTTTCTCAGAAGTACCTCAGCATTGTTCTGGATCATTGCATTGCTACCAGTAAATAAGTCTATTATCTTCAATTGTACCACAGTGTATCACTCTCTGTGTACAATGTTCTCCTTGTTCTATTCCTTTCACTCTGCATCAATTCCTGGAGGTCATTCCAGTTCACATGGAATTCCTCCAGTTCATTATAGAATGGAGGTATTCTTAATAGTGGCATCCAAGTAAGGGCTAAAAGTTGGGTTGGAAGAGATACCATTTCTTCCACAGCAGTGCGAGGTCTGTTAAAGTAGGTGGTAAAGAGAGCACTGGGTATATTGAACTCTGTCTCAAGAGATAACATACATGAAGGGGAAAAATTTTATATATATATGTATATAGATATACACACAAACTATATACATATACACATACATACATATGTGTATATCCATTATATATGTATTTGTGGGTATATTATATATGTATATATATATATTCCATAATCTTTCTATCACATAACATATATTTAATATATTATGATAAAATAATATACATTTTGTATATATTTGATAATAATTAAAACAGATTATATTGTTTAATACACAAATATAGGTATATTATCTAACATTTAATAATGATATATTATTTAATATATATTTATATTATATATTACATATATTTCCACTAAGTATGGTGGAAAGATTATGGAATTTAGAATGTGAAAGTCTCAGTTTGAATTTCAACTTTATTCCATTGTAACTTTTGACAAATTATTTAAATTTGTAATAAATAAAATAATAGAGTTTGTGTAGGTGCTGTGGAAAGAGCTTTGGATCTGAAGTTTGAAAATACAGATTCAAATTTCTATCCCTGCCCTTTGGGTGATGTTGGGCAAATAGCCATTTCATATTTTTGAATATCGGTTTTATCATCTGGAGAATGGCTCTGTTGGACATAGCTTGACATGAAGAAATATTTGGGAAAGGGAGAGAGCTGTTGTTGGTTTCTTTACCCAATAGAGAAGAGGAACAGTGTTTCTTCCCATAATGTGGATGCCAGAAAAGAGATATATCATTTAGAGATTAAGTGGAATCCAAATTTATATACAGTTTGGTATTAAACCATGCTATGAGAAGTCTTCTACTTCACTTTTTTTTTAAATGCAAGTCCAATGTAATTCTTAAAGAAAAAATAAAAACCCTCAAAACCATAGCACAACTTTGAAGGATCATTAACTGGAAGAGACATTAAAAATCATAGTCTTCTAATTTTACAGATGCGCAAGACGAGACCCAGAAAAATTAATTTATTTACTGCATGAGCAGGACATGGAAGAGAAAGGGCTTAAAGTCCACAGGTCTGATTCCAGAACTCCTACTCGTTCCTCTGCACTAACCAATTTCCCACCTAATTCCCACTGTTTAAGTCTTTTTCTACTTGTTAGTGAAGAGGGAGAAAAGCTGCCCTTTTTACCAAAGTCAAGAGAAAAGAGAAAGTATGAGGGCTTCAAATGTCTTCCTTTCCTACAAGAAGAGAGAAAGATTGTTAACGAAAGAGAAAATAGACTGAGGACTACATCCCTCTTATAGCTTACTATCTAGTTCTCTTTCTAAAATCATCATAATTAGCTCTTTTACTACCACTGAAAGCTGGAAAGTAAATTGTATCTTCTTTATTCCAAATTCTACACTACATCTGAGGATGAATAATGATAAGTTTTTAAACTACAATTCACTTTTGATTTACTTATGTTCTAAGATCATTAACAATAGCACACCATTATTAACATAACATTATTAGGAGTCAGATTGGGTTTGCAGAGTAAAAATTGAAGTGTAATGCTTCAAGCAGTATGACTGAGTTAGAAGCTATATATAAATGGGACTTAATTCTCATATGTCTAGTTATATGACCAATTACTCTTCTCTTTTTCAAGATCTTTCTGTTTGAGGAGGATGAAGTATGAGAGAACCACATCTAGTTCTTTGCCCCAACCCCTACCAATAGCCACAATAAAACGAAAAGTTCATATAACTGGAAGAGGTCATCTGTTCTAACTTACTTATTTTACTGATCATGAATTAAAACCTACAAATATTAAGGAGTTAATCAAGAAAGTAAGGAACAGAGCAGTATTTGAGTCCTATAATTTAATAATTTTACATTGGACTATGCTAACTCTAAAATAATTCCTATTTGCAAAGTGTTTCAAGACTCGCAAAGTTTATTTTCCTTCTTCATGACCACCCGGTGAGCTATGTAGTATAAACATTATTATTTATATTTTATAGATGAAAAAGTTGAAGCTCTAAAAAGGTTGAGTGATTTTCCCTGGGTCATACAGCTAATAAGTGCCAGCCATACTTGGGATTTGGATCGAGAAAGAAAGTAACAAATTATCTGTTGATACCTTATTTATAATGAATTGTCATGAAGGTCTCTTCCAACTCTAAAGTTCTATGAGATTATGTCTAAATATCTGTAGAAGAAAAATATCATTGTGCATTACAGCACAGCAGAAACTGTTTTATAACATTACCATATGGGTATTTCACTCACCATTTGAAGTGTAGCTTAGCATTTATTTAAGGAATTTACTAAAGCTTTTTATAAAAACATTTCCAAAATATACTTAAAATCTATCATTTAACTGCATTTGTCATTCAGAAATGAGCCTCTAGGCAGAAAGCTAAAATAAAGTAGACTTAAGACTGAAATAATTTGCCTAGAAGAATGAACATACTTTCAGGACGATAAATGATTCTTTGTAGCATGTGAACATTAGAGGAAATTAATAACACTTCATTTTGCATGGAATATTTAAATTTCTGTAGTAATTATATATATATATATGCATATATATTTTTTCTCACATTTAAAAATGTCATGGTATAAGGTAGATGAATAAAGTAATATGGTCATATTTGCCAGATGAGAATATGACATCGCAAGGTTATGTGATCTCCTTAGGGTTGCAGAGCTACTTATTGATAGAATTGCACTGAGTATTTGATAGGAATATTTGCAAAACTCATGAACCAGGAAGTTGAGGTATGATTTTGAGGAACTCAGTTTTTTTAGGAGTCCCATTTTATATGCACAATAAAAAGTGAAGTGGAAGACTTTAAGTAGCAGGTATAAGTTAGAAGCTGTATATAAATTTAGCTTCCCCTTATGTCAAAATAGTAAGGAGCCCTTCAGGCATAGTAAAAGGACAACTCTAAAGAGAGAGAAAAAGAAAACATCAAAAAATAGGAAAAATAGCAAGACAGTGTATGATAAACCCAAAGAACCCAACTTTTGGGACAAAAATCCGCTATTTGACAAAAAATCCTGGAAAAATTGGAAAACAATATGGGAGAAATTAGGTTTAGATCAACATATCACATCCTACACCAATATAAATTCAGAGTGGGTGAGAAACTTGAATATAAAGAGGGAAACTATAAATAAGTTAAGTGAACACAAAATAGTATACCTGTCAGATCTCTGGGAAAGGAAAGATTTTAAAACCAAGCAAGAGTTAGAAAAAATTACAAAATGTAAAATAAATCATTTTGATTAGATTAAATTAAAAAAGTTTTGTACAAACAAAAACAATGCAACCAAAATCAGAAGGGAAACAACAACTTGGGAAAAAATCTTTACAATAAATAATTCAGACAGAGGTCTAATTACTCAAAGATACAAGGAACTAACTCAATTGTATAAAAAATCAAGCCATTCCCCAATTGATAAATGGACAAGGGACATGAATAAGCAATTTTCAGATAAAGAAATCAAAACCATCAATAAGCACATGAGAAGGTGTTCTAAATCTCTAATAATTAGAGAAATGCAATTCAAAACAACTCTGAGGTATCACCTCACACCTAGCAGATTGGCTAAAATGATAGCAGAGGAGAGTAATGAATGTTGGAGGGGATGTGGCAAAACTGGGACATTAATCCATTGCTGGTGGAGTTGTGAACTGATCCAACCATTCTGGATGGAAATTTGGAATTATGCTCAAAGAGCACTAAAAGAATGCCTGCCCTTTAATCCAGCCATACCATTGCTGGGTTTGTAACCCAAAGAGATCATAGATAAAAAGACTTGTACAAAAATATTTATAGTCATGCTTTTTGTGGTGGCAAAAAACTGGAAAACGAGGATATGCCTTTCAATTGGGGACTGGCTGAACAAATTGTGGTATATGCTGGTGATGGAATACTATTGTGCTCAAAGGAATAATAAACTGGATGAATTCCATGTGGTCTGGAAAGACCTCCAGGAATTTATGCAGAGTGAAAGGAGCAGAGCCAAAAGAACACTGTACATAGAGATCGATATACTGTGGTAAAAGAGAGTGTAATGGACTTCTGTACTAGCAACAATGAAATGACCCAGGACAATTCTGAGGGATTTATGGAAAAGAATGATACCCACATTCAGAGAACAAACTGCAGGAGTGGAAACAGACGAAAAACAACAGCTTGAACACATCGGTTGATGTGGACATGACTGGGGATGTAGACTCGAAACTACCACACCAATGTGACTATCAATAATATGTAAATAAGGCAGCTGGGTAGCTCAGTGGAGTGAGAGTCAGGCCTAGAGACGGGAGGTCCTAGGTTCAAACCCGTCCTCAGCCACTTCCCAGCTGTGTGGCCTGGGCAGGTCACTTGACCCCCATTGCCCACCCTTACCAATCTTCCACCTATGAGACAATACACCGAAGTACAAGGGTTTAAAAAAAATATGTAAATAAGTCTTGATTGATGACACATGTTAAAACCAGTGAAAATGTGCATCGGCTATGGGGGGAGGTGTTTGGCGAGGTTAAGAGGGAAAATAAGAATATGAATCATGTAACCATGGAAACTCTTTCTAAAAAAAATTTAAAAATTTAAAAAATAGCAAAAATATTGGAAAACGAGTTTTAAAAGTTTCTAGTGCAATAAAGAAATACTAAGGGCTAACATGACAGGAGAAATTTGCAAATAAGTAAAAATTCCACTTTCAACACAAGACCTGCTGTTATTTGAAGAAGCACTTTGGAAGAAAGAAGATGAAGAAGAAGAAGAAGAAGAAGAAGAAGAAGAAGAAGAAGAAGAAGAAGAAGAAGAAGAAGAAGAAGAAGAAGAAGAAGAAGAAGAAGAAGAAGAAGAAGAAGAAGAAGAAGAAAGAAGAAGGAGGAGGACAAGAAAAACAAGAAGAAGAAATGAATACAAATAGTTAATGACATTATCCATCTTTGTATATATACAACAACAACTATACTGCTCAGTTGAGATTGTTCTTATTAAGGTTTCCAATGAAAACTTATAATAGCTACACCCAATGGCCTTTAATACCTTCCGTTTTTTGACCACTCTATAATTTTTGATATGATTGATTATCTCTTTTTCCTGAATATTATCTTGTACTTAGGTTAACACACATATACACATATTTTCATTTCCAGGAGATATCATTTAATTCTTTGTCCTTATATTTCCCCTTCCTGGAACATAGTAGACATGGGATATTTAATAAATACTTATAGATGGATGTGTATACTTCATTCCATAAAAAGAAGCAATGGGTTACTTAACCAATTTTATGAGCAAATACTGCATTAAAAACCATGCATTCCCATAGTTTCTGTGACTCCCAAGAGACATGCCTAAAAATTATCAGAAATGATTTTTAAAAAAATTATTTATTTATTTAGAATATTTTTCCAAGGTTCCATGGTTCCATAATTCATGATTCCCCCTTCCCTCTCCCTGACCTGAGCTTACAAGCAATACCACTGGGTTATACACGTATCATTATTCAAAACCTATTTCCATGTTCTTCATATTTGTAATAAAGTGATGTTTTAACACTGAAACCCCAATCATATCTCCATTGAACCATGTGATTGATCTGCATTTTTACTCCCCCAGTTCTTTCTCTGGATGTGGATAGCATTCTTTCTCATAAGTTCATCTGGATTGCCCTGAGTCATTGCATTGCTGCTAGTAGAAAAGTCTATTATATTCAATTGTGCATAATGTATCAGTTTCTGTGTACAATGTTCTTCTGCTCCTTTCATTCTGCATCAATTGCTAGAGTTTCTTTCTAGTTCACATGCAGTTCCCCCAGTTCATCATTCCTTTCAGCAAAATAATATTCCATCACCATCAGATACCACAATTTGTTCAGCCATTCTCCAGTCAATGTAAAGCCCCTCATTTTCCAATTTTTTGCCACCACAAAGAGCATGGCTATAAACATTTTTATACAAGTATTGTTCCTTATTATCTCTTTGGGGCACAAACCCAGCAGTGGTATGGATGGGTCAAAGGGTAGGCATTCTTTTAAAGCCCTTTGAGCATAGTTCCAAATTGCCCTCCAAAATGGCTGGATAAATTCACAACTCCACCAGCAGAGTATTAGTGTCCCAATTCTGATATATTACCTCCAATATTTATCACTTTCCTTTGCTGACATATTGGCTACTCTGTGAGGTGTGTGAGGTAGTGCCTGTTGTGAGGAAGATTAATAAATTAGTATTTAGGAGCCTTAGCAGGAAGGGCTGAAGGATTCTAAATGGAATGGGAAAGCAGTAAGTGTGGCATCTCTTTCTAGGAAGGGCTCCATGGTGGTTGGGGACAAGTTGTAACTGACCCCTGGGAGACCTCAGAGGAAGTGGAGTTTGTACCCTGATATCCTGACATCTGGAAGGAGGAAAGGCATTTGCCTACGGGAGGTTACGTAGAGACTATAAAATCCATCCTGAGTTGCTGGTCAGCTCAGGTTGGTTTAGCTCCCTGACTTACCCAATTGAAGGAGTACTGGCTGGAGACCTGGGAAAGCTGTACCATCGCTGGATTGAGACAGGACTCTGCAGTGAGGATATTCCACTTTCATTCATGATCTTCATTGTGCCCTGCCTTGCTATAGTTTTAGCTTAGTGTAGATAAGTCCATTCCCTGTCCCAGAGTCTTGCCTGTAGACTGGTAGAATAGAAACCCCTTCTCCCTTCTTTAGACTATAGTTTCCTTAAATTAAACTTGTTTATAAGCCCTCTTGTTATTTACTTGCTGGTTTCACAGACTCCTTGTCTAGGTAGAGCAGGGTGACAGTTAAGGCCCAACTGTCACTCCTGTCAACTGCCATTTCCAAACAGCTAAACCCAGTTTCCTTACCTTATTTGGTCCCAGACTATTGTCCATTCCTGTCTCCTACTCACCTTTCTGAACCAAGATAAATATTTAAGTTAAATTTCCCTGTTTTCCCCATAAGATGCCTCAATGTTCTTTTAATTTGCATTTCTCTAGTCAGGAGGGATTTACAACACTTTTTCATGTGCTTATTAATAGTTTTGATTTTCTTCCTGTGAAAACTGTCTATTCATTTCCCTTGACCATTTATCAAGTTGGGAATGGCTTGATTTTTTTGTAAATTTGACTTAGTTCCTCATATATTTAAGAAATTAAACCTTTCTCAGAGAGTTTTGTTTTAAATATTTCCCTCAGTTTGTTGATTTCCTTCTAATTTTGGTTGCATTGGTTTTGTTTGTGCAAAACATTTTTGATTTTATATAATCATAATCATTCATTTTAGAATCTGACAGGTATACTATTCTATGTTCACCTAACTTATTTATGATTTCACTCTTCATATTTAAGTCATTTACCCATTTTTAATTTTTCTAGGTATAGGGTATAAGCTGTTGAACTACACCTAATTTTTCCTATACTGTTTTCCAATTTTCCTAGCAGTTTTTTTCAAATAGTGAGTTCTTCTCTCCCAAAGGTTGGGTCTTTGCATTTATCAAATGCTAGCTTGCTGAGATAATTTACCCCTAGTCTATTCCATTGATCCACCCTTCTTAGCCAGTACCATACTGTTTTGATAACCACTGCTTTATGGTACAGTTTAAGATCTGGTATGCTAGGCCCCAATCCTTCACATTTTTTTAAATTACTGTCCTTGATATTCTTCTTTTGTTCTTCCAGATGAACTTTGTTATAATTTTTCTAAATGTATGAAAAATGTTTTTTGGTAGTTTGATAGGCATGGCATTGCATAAATAGATTAATTTGGATAGAATTATAATTTTTATTATATGAATTTGTTCTACCCTGGAACAGTTAATGTTTTTTTCCAACTATTTAGATCCAGTTTTAATACTGTGAAAAGTGTTTTGTTGTTGTGTTCATATGATTACTGTGTTTGTCTTAGCAGATAAGTTCCTAAGTATTTTATTTTGTTGAGAGTTTAAATGGAATTTATCTTTCTAACTTGTGCTGCTGAGTTGTGTTGGAATTATATAAAAATGCTGATGACTTATGTGGCTTTATTTTCTACCTGTAACTTTGTTAAATTCTTATTTCCACTACCCTTTTAGTTGATTTTCTAGGTTTCTTTAAGTAGACCATTATAACATCTGTAATGAGTGATAATTTAGTTTCCTCATTGCCTTCTTTAATCCAGTTTCCTCATTGCCTATTTTCATCCCTTCAATTACTTTTTCTTCTCTAATTGCTACTACTGGCATTTCTAGTACAATTTTAAATAATAAAGGTGATAATTGGCATCCTTGCTTCGCTCTTGATCTTATTGGGAAAGCTTCTAACTTGTCCCCATTGCAGGTGATGCTTGCTGTTGGTTTTAAATATATACTGTTTATTATTTTGAGGAATGGCCCTTCTATTCTTATACTTTCTAGCGTTTTCAATAGGACTGAGTGTTGTATTTTGTTAAAGGCTTTTTCGGTATCTATTGAGACAATCATGTGATTTCTGTTGGTTTGAGTATTGATATGGTCAATTATATTAATGATTTTCCTAATATTAAACCATCCTTGCTTGTCGAGTATAAATCCCTGGTCATAGTGAATAATCCTTGTGGTAACTTGCTGTAGTCTTTTTGCTGGTATTTTATTTAAGATTTTTGCATCTATGTTCATTAAGGAGATTAGTCTGTAGTTTTCTTTTTTGGTTTTTGGTTTGCCTGCTTTTGGAATCAGTATCATATTGTTGTTATAAAAATAATTTGGTATGACTCCTTCTTTGCTTATTTTGTCAAATAATTTGCTTAGTACAGGAATGATTTTTTAAAATCACAGATATCAAATTTCGTGAATTTTGTTCTTTGCAATATTTACAAAGGGAAGATCTTCATTTATTTCCAGATCATTACAACCATTCAAAAATTTAAATTACTTCTTTTGGAGCCTTGCTTTCCAAGTCAGAGGTAAGACTACCTTTATCCATATGCTCCATATGTCCTATGCTCATGAACTGGGATTCCCTAGTCAGCAATAGCCAGATTTCTACCTTTTTGAAAGAAAATTTTAGTTGCAATGTTCAATCAAAATTGTAAATTGGTATTTTACGACTTCTACAGAGGCACATGAAAATTAAAGCTCGATTTAAATGATTTTTTCAAGAATGTATAATCAAGATCTATATTCTATTAAATGTCTTTTTTAAGAGTATTAGAAATCAGAACTGGAAATAAGATAATTAATGAATCAACTAACTTCTCTATGTCCAAAAAGCACCTTCTTCACTAGTGCAGAAGAAAAAAGTTACTTCTTTCTAATAATTTTTAACTTTAAATGCTTTTCTCTGAGACTGAAAAGCTTTTTTGAAAAGAGAGTAACAGATTCATAGTATCTGCCAGAAAGTAGCCTCATAAGCCTTGTGGTCTTACCAGAAAAATTAATCTTTTTCACAATAATCCCAACAAATGGCCACACAACTTTTGCTTAAGACCTCTTATGAAGAGGAATCTGCTACATCCTGAGACAGCCCATTTTTCTTTTTGTTATTTCTAATAGTGTGGTATCCTTTCTTTATATCAAACTTGAATCTGTCTCTTTTATACTTACATTCTCACTCCTACTCCTGCCCCCTTGGGCCAATTAGAATAAGACAATTCTAAGTAAGTTCCTATTAGCTGGTCATTTCGAGGTCCACCCTTGGCATTACTGTATTTCCAACCGAGGAAACTCTAGAAAGCCACAGAGCCATAGAAGATCTCACACAATGAGTGGTTAAGGAAATGAGATTTTAATTCTGTATCTTACATTTTTGTAGAGGTTCAATGTCTCAGACTAGCTTAAATACAGATTAGCTAGCCACTCTAAGAAAGAAGGGAGAAGTACCACAAGCTTATCAAGCATCCACTCTGTACTGACTTTTGGTTTTAGGGTCTCTGTATTTGAATGTCAGAAAGACTTGGAACATCAATAACCTTGTTAAATTATTTTAAATGTAAAGGCCCTCTTTTAAGGGATAACAGCATGTCAAAGCAACCTTCAGAAAACATCTCTGCCTCCTCTTTCCATTAAAGTAAACTGAAAACTCTAGGAATATGTTCTATATATATGAGTGATATTTTCATGAGAAAAGGAATGCTATTGCCAATGATTTACTGAAAGGTTTTCAGGATTTTTTTCTCTTTTTTTCCCAAAGTAAAACTAAATTTCTCAGAAAGGCTGAAAATCATTAAAATAAGCCTATAAAGTAAAAGTAATGGAATTTTAGCTTGGCTAATGAGGTTCTGTGTTTTCCCTAATGATCCCTACTTGTTAAAATGTGTTATCATGAGTACACATCATATCACCTCTTTTAGCAACTCTGTAGTCAATAATGGAAAACTGTTTTATAAACCTCTACTTTACCCTGTTGATCTAATATTTCTAACAACTTTTTTTCATCTCTATACAAATATTTTCTTTAGGTTTCACCTCATTCCACATACACAAAAAAAAATGGGAATAGTCAATGTTAGAGTAATGTAGTAAGACAGGTGTGCTGACATATTGTTGATAGAGTTGAGAGGTAGTCTAAAAATTCTGAATTTCAATTTAGAATTACGCAAGAAAATAATTGATCTGTCCATACATTTTGTCCAAGAAAGTCCTCTATTGAGAATGTACTCCAAAGGAAGTTAAAGACAGAAAAAAGGTACAAGGCATACTAAAATATTCAGAGAAGCACCATTTGTGTCAGGAAAGAGTTGCATCTAAAGGGAATCTCCACTGATAAGAGAATTGTTGAAAAAATGAATATAGTGGGATCTTATTCTGAAATAAGAAATGATGAACATGATCAATTCAGTTAGTGTTAAAAATATTAATATGAATGAACATGGAGCAAAATAGGTAAAATCAAAATATGTGTGTGTGCAATGTAAATGAAAATACTGTCAAATTGTCAAACTGTCAAAAGAAAATTGAAGTCTGAGTAATGATCAAAGAGATAAAAGCATTAGAAAAAATAAATTAACAAAACACAATTCCTTCATTGCTGTAAAGATAAGGAGAACTATTAAGACAGAATATTATATACATTCATAGACAAGGTTCCTATATGAAAGATTTTCACTTTACTATTTTTGTAACAAAAGAGGATACAATATGGAGGCATAGGAAATGTCTGTGGTGTTAAGGCAAAAGTCCTCAACAAAATGTATTTTAAAAGAATATGATTTATGTTAATTTGGATTCTAAAAGGTCAGAAAGTATAAAAATAGAGTATGGATACATTTCCAATCTGTGTAATCTAGAAAATATCTCAATTCAGAAAAGAGGAACTAAAAATCTTTACCTTGAAAAATTATTCCATTGAATGTTCAGAGTGGAAAGGAAGAGAGAACATCTTTGGCTTACATTCTTACTAGTTCCTACAGTATCTAATGCTATTCTAGGCACAGTGGATAATAATCAAAGAAGTAGGAAATTTCTTTAGAATCTTATGATCCAGGTGCATTTATTGATCTATTCATGTACCAAACCTACTCAATGCTAAACACTGGGGATACAAATACATATGAAATAGTCTCTCTTCTTATAGTAAAAGGGTTTTGATTACACTGTGGGTAAGCAAGTATTCAGATGAGTCAATATTATATATATTTGGTATTTATCATATGATAAATACCAAATAATTTCAGTAGAAAGCCACTAACTGGTGTAATCAGAAAAGGACTCCTTGAAAAGATGACATGTTACCTGAGTCTTAAAAGAAGTTAGGGATTCTAGATGTGACTTGGTACAATGCCTAGCCTGGAGTTATTTCTTAATGAATATATATTGATTTTAAGAATAAAAAGAGCCAGTAATTAATGTTTATAGAAGGGAGAGAGAGAGAGAGAGAGAGAGAGAGAGAGAGAGAGAGAGAGAGAGAGAGAGAGTCTATGTTTGATGAGTCTCTCTTCCAGCTCTTCTCTGGGGCCAAATATACACTGGTAGTATTTAAGGGGGTGTCACCCCCAAACTGGGTGATCTGGATGGTCCTACTGCCCCAGAGGAGTTGGGGGCGATGTTTCCCTCTAAGATGAGGTATATGGTACCACAATTCGATCCTGAATAAGGTTCACACAAACCTCACCCCATTCAGTTAATTTCACAATGGGAGGTCTGGCATCAAGATGGAGGCAGCCAGACCAAGCTGTGGTTCCTCACTCCCTTGTTGTCTCTCAGGCACTCTGAAATGCTATCTGACTGATGAATGGCTTTTATTATTTGCAATTCATGGATTGGGGAAAGGGGTGAAGGACAGAGGGATTTTGGGGTGCCCTCTTTGCTATTGCTAAGGGGTCCATCATTTGGGTGGGATCCCTAGTGGTTCCCTCACCCAAGCTTCTCCCCTCACTCCTTCTCCTTCTTTTCTCTATTTCTATCCTTTTCTATAATTGTAAGATTTGACTGAAAAAGGGTCTCTCAGCAAGGTTGGGTAATGGGATAAGGAGACTAAGAAATCGCTCCCAAAATGGAGGCCAAAAACTTAGCTGACTCTATTGTTGAAGTCTTGATGGGTGAGATGTGATAGAATAGCTTTGTGGGGAATCAGGGTTTCAACTTCCAAGAGAAAGATCCTCAGGAAGCCCTCAGGACTCGATCCAAGCTGGGATGTCCTTCTCCTCCCTCCTCCCAGTCCTCAACTGGAAGCCTTTCCCTCTCTTCTCTCCTCCAGAGCTCTCCCAGAATCCTCTCTGGTCTCAACTGTCTCAGCAACTCCTTCTCTGTCTCCTTTTGTCTCATCCCCCTTGCACAAATCCCATCTTTATATGATTGATTAGAGATGATAAAAGATTTTGTAGGGTTAAAAGGAGAGAAGCCTACTCAAAATATAGAACTGGAAGATAGAATATTCCAGAATATATGGACAAGTAAGTAAAGCATTTCAGTGCCACTACAGGACATGTGAAAGGGAATACTGTGAACTTCATCTGGAAAGTCTGAAAATTGATGGTAAGGGGTTTTCATATTTTGCTATGGAATCAATTGGACGCCCTCCCCCACCACCACCACCAGAAGCTTCTTGAGCAGGGCAATATGTGGTCTGTCATATGTTTTATGCAGAAATCCAAACGTTAAATTCTCAATGAGAACATTTACACTTACTTCAGAAATCAGTAAACCAGGGCTTGATTTATTATTTTGATGATTTTTTTTTAGTTTTTTTTTTTTAACTCTTAACTTTTGTGTATTGGCTCCTAGGTGGAAGAGTGGTAAGGGTAGGCAATAGGGGTCAAGTGACTTGCCCAGGGTCACACAGCTGGGAAGTGTCTGAGGCCAGATTTGAACCTAGGACCTCCCGTCTCTAGGCCTGGCTCTCAATCCACTGAGCTACCCAGCTGCCCACTGATGATTGTTGATTAAGAGCAGGATACTATTCCCTATGAAAAATGTTAATGATGCAAATTAAACTAACAACAGTATATTATATGTATATTATATGTGTATATTATATGTGTGTATATAAACTATGTATGTATGTAATTTATACATATATCAACACAATCAAAATGTTCCTACAATAAGTGTCATCTTAGTCCTCCCTCCTTCCTATATACAGATAGCAGGGAACTACTAAAAATATCTGATAAATTAAGAAACTAATTCATACTATGCAATTAATGACTATAACATACAATGGTTCATATTCCTGGAAATATCTACACTTTTGTCTGAGGACAATGCCAGTTACACAGAAGTAAACTTCTATAATTTAAATTAAATGAAATTAAAGTACTGCTTTAGACTGGTGTAGGATATATTTTTGATTTTAAGCAGTTGTTTTCTTTAGTATTTTTTGTGCCTCTTTTTTTTAAACATTTATTAGTATTCATTTTTAACATGTTTACATGCTTCATGCCCCTACTTTTCCCTTCACTCCCCGCTCTCCCCCCACCCATGGCCGACGCACATTTCAACTGGTTGTAATGTGTGTCCTTGTTCAGGGCCTATTTCCAAATTGTTGATAGTTGCATTGGTGTGGTAGTTTCAAGTCTACATCCCCAATCATGTCCGCCTCAACCCATAGTTCAAGCAATTGTTTATCTTCTATGTTTCCTCTCCTGCAGTCCTTCCTCTGAATGTGGGTAGCATCTTTACCATAAATCCCTCAGAGCTGTCTTGTGTCATTGTGCCTCTTTTTTTACTAAGTTGCTAATCCTTTTTTCAAAATGTTGTTGCATAGCTATCATGTATTTTCCCAATTTATCCTTGACAGTGTGTGTGTGTGTGTGTGTGTGTGTGTGTGTGTGGAGCTATTTTTAAATGTCTTTCTTTAGGTCTTCTATGAATTCTTGTTGGGTCTATTTTTTATTTTTTCATATTTCTAATCATAATCATAATAATTCAAATGTTCATTTTTTTGAGCCTTTGCTTGTAATTGTTTTCAAAACATTGTTTCCTTTGCTTTTGTCTTGAGCTTCTCTTCGACCATTAATAGCTTTTTGGTGACAGATTTTTTTTTTTTTTTGCTTGCTCATATGTCCAGCCTAATTCTTAACTTTGAACTTTTTTAAACTATCCACTTCTATGGTGGTGGAGGTGGGGTGTCTTTGTCTGAGCATATCTTTGTGCTTATTTCACAACTCAGTTTGGGGATCTCTAAGTTTTCACTGCTTCCAAAGTGCTCTGATCTAGGAGGAGTGATGGTTGCTCCACTCTTGGTCTGCAAATTCTGTACCCAGTTTGTGTCTGTTGGTTTTTCTATGGTTAGCTAATGCAGACTGCTGTTGGGCTTAATCATTGGTAGTTCCCTAGGAGGCTGTGCAGGTTCAGAGAGACAGAACTGTTGGCTTCCCCCTTGGTTTGGGTCTTCTACCCTGGATTATTGCATTATAGGCTTATGTGTGAGGATAAAGGTTAGAACCAAGTCCCCACATTTTTTAAATCATAATAAGTTTAAAAGCTACATTTTTGGAACTTGTCATTTGCTTCTTACAGAGGTTGGGTCCAAAATCCTTTGCAACTTCTCAGTTCTGCCCTGAAACAGTGACCCAGATTGGGTAATGGGCAGTAGAATTGACAGATGGCACGTGTTTCTACTCTCAGTGCTAGTACAAAGTGCCCTTACCATCCTTGGCTGCTAAGCTGTTTCTTCCTGTTGCTGCTGTCATCAGAATCTACTGCTACTTATTCCTGTTGTGGTCCTGCTACTGTGCTCCTGGTCAGCCCCTTTACCGGTGTCTCTAGACCTTTCTTTCAATCTTCCTATGCTTTCCTGGGATGGAAAAAATGTAACCTGTGACTTGTTCTTGAGTTTTCCAATCAGCTTTGGTCTAGTCCTGTGTCAGTCATTGTAGGGGAGGACAGAAAGGAGATGAGGTAAAAATTCTATCTCTCACTCTACCATCTTGATTGTCTCTAGAAGATATCTCTGTATATGGAAAATTCCCAATACCTGTCTAGTGAAAATTCACTTATCCTACCTATTCTGCACTTACATCTAGACATTAACTAGCCTATCTTCCTGGGGTTTATGAACAATTTCCATTTTTGAAATAATCAGCCATTCAAGATCAAAATCAGCTTCTGTAGTATTGTATGAATTAATTGTTCCAATTCTGTTATGATATAATGTGTTGGGATTTCCTATATTGCTAGTGTTAGCTACAAATCGTGCAATCTCTATCAGCCTAAGTAGACACACCAAAAAGCTACATTCAACAAGGTAAAAAAGGATATTCTACTCTCACCAGCCTTTGCTAATAATAATTCAGAGTTTCATTGTAGGCCAGAAGGCTTTGGACTAAGCTAAGGTTCTTTTGTATTCACAATAACAATAAAAAAAAAAAGAAATGTAATGATCACAGGTTATGGGTATGTTTGAAATCCATATGTGCTCACTATTATACCAGGATTCTTCAAAGAAACCCTGAGATAGACTCTCTCTCCCTACCCTATTTAATCATTCTCTGTGGGACTGCTTCACACTGTAGCTAAAATACATCTGCAAATCCATTTTTACGGGCCCAAAGAAAACAATTGTATTTTGGCATATGCCTTTGTACTAAACCCAAACCCAAAGTTTTCTTAATTAATTATTCCATAAATAATAAATATTCTGGAGATTCAAAATTTTAATTTTCAAAGCAACTCAGTGGGAAAAAATGTCCCAGGGCTTACTACTAGATATTATTACTGAATAATGGGGTCCAATAGAAATATGCTTGAACTATCAGATATAAGTGTAAATAGAAACTTACTGAAATTGTGTTAGACATTGAATATCTCAAAATTTCTTTTTTTATTTAATGAAATGGGAATAAGAAGCTTTGCCTTGTCAACCTTGCAGGGTTGCTATAACCATAATATGATAAGTATTATATTTTAGGTCACTTATGGAAATATTGAGTTCAGTTCTGAATACCACATTTTAGAAGATAAATTAACAAGCAGGAGTAAGTCTATAGGAAGAGATCAATACAATGACTAGACCCAAAATTATGCCAAATGGAGAATAATTAGAATAATTAAGACTATGTAACCTAGAAAATAGAATTCTGAGGTTATCAAATTGGGTCTTGAAAGAAGTATTGGAAACAAAAATAATTCCTTTAAATATCTGAAGGATTGCCATGTTTACAAGAGACAGAACAAATTTTAATTTGATCCAGAAAAGACTTTAGAATATCTGGGTTATTGTCTTGGCCTTGCCACTAGAAGGTTAAATGATATTAAGGATTTCAATTCAATTCAATGAATTTTTATAAAGCACATACCATCAGTAAAGCACTTTAAAATATGAGTGGGGATGGTGGGTAAATAGATGGAAAACAAAATGTCCCTTCCCTCAAGGGATATATTTTTAGTATAAGGGAGGGAATGAATAAAAATAACTATAATGGAAGTTAGAAAATGAATAATGGTTTCTCAGGATAGTTAGGTGGCTCAGTAAAGAGAACCAGGTCTAGAAATGGGAAGTCTTGGGTTCAGACCTGAACTCTGATACTTCCTAGCTGTATGACCTTGACTTAATCCCAATTGCCTAGCCCTTACTGATCTTCTGCCTTGGAATAAATACTTAATACTGATTCTAAGATGGAAGGTAAAGACTTTTTTTAACTCAATAGAAGAGGTCATAGTGTCATAGAAGAGAGACTTCCAGGTCAGTTTAGGGTGGAAGAGGTATAAATAAGAAATTTGACTTCTCCCTTCTGCCTGGTGGAGAAATAAATCAATTATAGACCTAGAGGCTAGGGATATTGAGGTGTTATGGTCCAAAGGCAATATAACTATTTCTCCCACTTGTCTCAGGATCTCTCTCCTTATCCTGCTACCACTCCCTATTCTCTCAACTCCACTTATCTTATTTACCCTTCTATAGTATGTCTTTATCATACTCCATCTTCTTTCCTTTGCTCCCTCTGGACCTCCATTTATCATTTTCAAACTGCCCTTCATATTAGAGGAAGAGAAAAGATAGGAACAAACATTTATTAAGCATCTACAATGTGCCAGGCATTGTGCTAGTGCTTCACAAATATTATCACATTTGGTCTTCACAACAACTCTAGAAGGTGGGTACTATGATTATCCCCAGTGAGGAAAGGCAGGTAATGAATGTTAATTGACTTGACTAACACATAATTAGGAAGTGTCTGCAATTTATTTGAAATCAGATCTTCCTAACACCAGGCCCAAAGAATAACTTTTGAGCCCATATTAGCAGCAGCAGAGATCTTCACTCATTTATCAAAGAACGCTGTTGCTTTTTGAAGTGAACTTAGTGTTATGAACATTATGTAAAAATTGCCTCTTCCAGGTTAAATGGCTTGAATATAATCTTACAACTTGGCAGTTAGGAGGCACCAATGAAGAAAGCACAGGGTCTGGAGTCAGGAAGATCTGAGTTCAGATCTAGTTTCCCAATTTCCTAGCTGTGTGACCCTAGGCAAATCATTAAAACTTTCTGTATATGTTTCTCTCACTATAAAAGGAGAATCATAATTAAATATAAATATTTAATAAATATAAAAATTTGTGGAAAGCCAATAAGAGAATAGATAAAAAATTGAGACTCCTCTTTTGACCCCTTTTATGATCCATGCCTTTTCTTATCGGAAAAACATTATAGACTTATTGAAAAGCTTTAAGTTCCTAGCAAATCAGAAGGTACAGAGTAAACAATTTCTCTCCTTGATAAATAAGAAGCCTGGACTCTAAAAATATATTACTTAGACAATCAAAGCCGGAAACAGACAAAGCTAGACAAGACTTTATCTGACCAGGTGCAATCCTGTAAATCAAGAGTACAGGACTCAATTTGTTTAGGATCTCTACGAAATATATTTCTGCTCCCAGAATTAACCTCCTACTAATTGGTGGTTGGAATTTGGCCTTTGACCCTAGACCTATCTCTCTACTTTTTAGACTTTAATGGCTTTTTGTATAATTTATAACCCCTTCACAGCTGTGATTCTTTCTCTATGCTCTTTGTGTGAAACCAGTATATATTAAACTCAAGACTCCATGGCAAATTAGAGCACTTATGAGCTAAGCATTTAGTCTGACTGTTCTCATTCTATCTGCCGCCACTAAATGCCCCTCAGAACCCTTAGAAATATAGAGCTGGTTCTCTATAAAATTAAATATAAATATAAAAGGGACTAAAAGCCTTCATTGTAATGCTTTTGTGAGTAGTAAATGAGATAATATTTGTAAAGTGTTTAGCACATTGCCTGGCACAAAGTATGTTTTCATATGTACCCACTTCCAGTAATGATAAAACACATGTGAACACACATACACATACACACATAGATTCAAAGGAGATACCCCAAATATTAGGTATGTTAGTTACAAAAGGTACAGTGTCTAAATAAACTGTGAAATATTAATGCAACAGTATAATGTCAGATTATAAACAATTATGCATAAAATAAGCAGCAAAACTTGGGTATACATTTATGAACTGATGTAGAGAGCATAAGCAGAACAAAGAGAACAATATATGCAGTGGTCAAAATTTTGTAAAAGTCAACAGAAAATTTCAAAATTTAGATCACTGAAAATGATCAAACTTGATTTCAGAAATTCAATGTTGAAACATTTCTCCCTCTTTTCTTAGGAGAAAAGTGATAGATTATGGGTGCTGAATGAAGTGTTTTCTTCAGATATGGAGAATATATCTGTTTATTTTGTTTGAGTATATTTTTTCTGTGTCACTGAAGGTTCTGTTAGGTATAGGTATGAGGAAATTATAGACATATTTTAAGAGGTCTCAAAAACACTAAACTAAAACAGTGTATCTTATAGGGTTTGGGGATAAATTCAGGTTATGTGATATGGGGTGTAAGAAATACCATTCAGGATAGCAGAAGAGGACAAGAAGATAAGCATAAATAAGTACAGGAAGATGTTTATTTCATTAGGAGTCAGTGACATTTCAAAATGTCCAGTTTTTAAACCTGGCACAGTGACAAACTGTCCTAGATCTAGTTAACATTTTCTTTTGATCTAATAATAGACTTGAAGCACATAATTAAAGAAGTTTTACCTAAGGCAGAGCTTATTAATTTGCTTATTAGTAATAAGATAAGAGACAAGATATGCTCAGATAGATAGGACAGGACAGACACATAGTTAGGTATGTAAGGTTCAGCAGAATAAGCCTTGAGTGTCCTTTGATATGGACCTCCACAATATCACACAAAGATATTTCCCCTTGTCAGGAGTGTGTATATACCTCCTACTTTTTTAATTTAAATGTTCACTCCAATCTGCCCTCACTCTGGCAAGTCCACATTCCCAGAGATAACCACCATCATAGAGTAATAATCATTGTCTCTCTCAAAGTCCTATGGATAATCCTTAAAAGTGATCTATACTATCCCCACTTACTATTCTAGCTCTTATGCTCCTATCTGATGGGTAATTGATCCATTCAACTAGTCAATAATGTAACCCATCCAGTTGTCATAGAATACGTACAGAACAAATTACTCACAATAAAACTTTTAGATATTAAACATTTCCACTTACTTAACAAAGTGAACAAAATAAAGACAAGTAAAGTTATAGCATACATATAAATAAAGTTAATAGATATTATTAAAAACAATAAATAAATAACATAATACATCTCAATATATACATAATTTTGTATCATATTCTCTCACAAATGCATTAACAATCCATGGAGGATGGTTATACATTCACAGAAGTTTGATAAGGAAACATATGGATGAGGAAAATTCATGCGTTAAACACCTTACAACTGAGAACTACAAGTTTTGATGTCGTTATCCTTTTTTTTTTCTTTTTTTCTTTTTAATTTATTTTAAACCCTTAACTTCTGTGTATTGACTCATAGGTGGAAGAGTGGTAAGGGTAGGCAATGGGGGTCAAGTGACTTGCCCAGGGTCACGCAGCTGGGAAGTGTCTGAAGCCGGATTTGAACCTCGGACCTCCTGTCTCTAGGCCTGGCTCTCAATCCACTGAACTACCCAGCTGCCCCCACATTATCCTTTTTTTCAGTAATATCTGCATCACACAAAATTGCTTCTATACTCATTCTTACTATTTGACTGCTGCTACCAACTACTCATCACCTTTCCATGTGTCCTTTTCTACTCAAAACTTAGTCAATCAGTCATTTTTCAGTCTTGTCCAACTCTTCATTACTTCTTTGGGGTTTTCTTGGCAGAGATACTGGACTATTTGCCATTTCCTTCTCCAGCTCATTTTACAGATGAGAAACTGAGGCAAACAGGTTTAAATTTCTTACCTAGAATTGTATAGCTAGTAAGTATCTGAGGCCAGTTTTGAATGCCGAAAGATGAGTCTACATGACTCAATTCACTGTGCCACCTTGTTGCCTTCTACTCAAAACTAATATATTAAAATTATTTTAATGGATAAGCACCCTTAAAATGGCTTTTTTTGCCTTAATGTGATGATTAGTCCTTTTTAAGTCTGAGAACTATTAGACTTCTCAAATTCTCTTCTTTGGGTTAAACAGACCAAATTAACAAGCAATCATCGTATCCAAATGGTGTGTAAGGACAGATTTGCAAAAAGTGGTACTTTATAATGTTAGGATCAGATGAGTGATAAGAGAGTGGTTGAGCCTGGAGCAAAGGATTGTGGGAAGGAAGTAGCCTGGAGGGGGCATTCCAGCAGAAATTTCTGAAGGAGAGGAGGACTCGAGTTCCTCAAGATCTAGTGAAGACCATCAAGGGATTTCCTTGGCATAGTTGGATACCCCAAAGACCTGAGTTGTTCCTGGATCAATCTGAGACCATCAAGGAAGAGTTCCAGGATACAGCAGAGCTTGAATGGTCAATAGACACCCGTATACCAAGCCTCAACCTATCCTGTCTTACAATAGAGACCCCTGATAACAATATTAATCTGTATTTAGCTTAGGGATAAGATATAGGGAAGAGAAGGGAAATATGACCTGACCAGGAAGAAGGACCTTGATTTGGATTAGAATTATGGATCCCTTATCACTATTGCCCATCTCCCATCTCCTACAACATTAATAACAATAATAATAAACATCTGAAAAGCAGTCAGATCGAGAAATCCTTGACAAAGGGATACAGAGGGAGAGAGAAGACTTCTATCTCAGGCCTTGGCTTCACCAGCCCAAGTTCCTCTACTGTGAAGCTGACCTGGCAAAGGGGCTTGACCTGAAGTGGGGTTCCTCAGCCTGCCAAACCGGGAACCTGATAATATTATTCCCTAAACGAAACCCTTATCAGCTTACAGTCATCTGTTCATCTCTGTAATACATCTTATACAGAGAATTCTCCTCACCTTCTCAGTCTGTGTGGGGGTATAGGAGAATGTTTCAGACAGACTCCATCATTCAAGTCTATCATCACATTAATATCCAAAACCTCTCCAAATATGCCATTCTTACATTTTCAATAAACTAATCATTAATAAAAAGTGATAATGAATTTGTTGTATTCACTATCATGAATTTTCTTCTTTCACAATTCTAAGTGCTTAACAATTTCACAATGTAATATTCTGACATTCAAAAGGAGTCTTTATTCTGGAAAGGTTTGCAAGAAAATTGACAAGAACTGTTTTATTCTTTATCTTCATTTTTTCAATACTTTGTTCAAAGTTTTGCATCTAGTAGACATGTAATAAATGAATGGTATTTTGAATTGGATCCCTGTCCAATATTTCTTCCATTTAGCACACAGTGGCAAGTTATTCCTAAAAGAGGTTAAGTCATTGAAGGGCCAGAAGACTCACTTAAAATACAAATACTTATCTGACCCAACAACACATTTAACCACTTCCAATCATTAACACCTTCAACCTAATCAGTGAATTAAAGGAGGCCTTATCATTTAAGAGAAGGAAGGTGGGGAATAAGAAGAGGAAGGCCTAGAAGGCTGGGGCCAGATCCAAGAGTTAATGCTTTTATGGGAGATCCTGGAAAGTCAAAGGAGGTTACTGGTCTTCTGAGAGGAGGAGTAGGGGCCAAAGCAAGGAATGAAAGTAGTTGTGAGGCAGGAAGGGAGGCTAAAAAAGGAGTGGGGACCCACTGAAAAGTATCTCTTTTTTCTGTTTCACATTTTTGCCTGGCTGAAGTGGCTGACCCATAAAGAAATACTAACCTACTTATCAGCTAAAACATCACAATGACAGAGCGCAAGGCACAAATCAATACATACTCAGTGATGTCTTGATAAATGCCATGGTCTAAAAATACTTATGCTATGAGTAGGAAAGAGCTGTCTATATAAGGAGTGATTAGTAGCTTTGGAAAGTCACTAAACCCTGACCCAATGGCTCCATGATCCTCCCCTTAGAAATACAAGATGGAAAGGAGATAAGTTATTTTTCCATTTCCCTCATCCTGGATGTTTAAGTCTTGATTGCTTGAAATGGGCTTGCCATCTTTCCTCATTATATTCCTTCATTTCATTAACATTTACATAAGCTCCAGCCAAATCAAAACATTTCTCTTTGTGCCTCTTATCTTAAAAAGAAAACTGATCTTGGTCATCAATGTTACCAGAGAGAACTAAGATACATCTCACTGTGGATCATATAGGGCAGTGGTTCCCAAACTTTTTTGGCCTACTGCCCTCTTTCCAGAAAAAATATTACTTAGCCCCCTGGAAATTAATTTTTTTTAAATTTTAATAGCAATTTATAGGAAAGATAAATACACCTGTGGCCATTACCACCTCCCTGGATCACTGCAGCACCCACCAGGGGGCAGTAGTGCCCACTTTTGGAATCACTGATATAGGGCAACAAAGTGATTTGGCACCAAAGTAATTACATTGGCCTCCATGGGGTGACATCATCAGGGACACCAACCTAAGGATATGAGTCACTCATTATGTATTTCCTGAGCATCCCTTATGTGTATGTTCAGGATCTGCAATTGAAAGGAAGGGGAGGCAATCAAAGTGTGGGACCTGCCCTTCAGGAGGATAATGACAGCCCTGATTCATCCAGAGTTTTAAGGTTTATAAAGTGCTTTCCTCACCATAGCCACCTGAGATAAGAGTTGAGAATATCATTATCTCCATTAGATAGATGAGAAAACTGAAGCTCCCAATAGGGAAAGAGGCATTAAGTCACAAAGCTGGGAAATGGCAGAGGTTAGGCTCTAACCCACATATTCAGACTCAAAGTGATAGTAATAACACTTCCATATAGGACCTTAAACTTGGGAACAGCTCTCCAAGCATTGTATTTGAGCCTCCCAACACAGTTGGAAGAGACAGTTTTGCATGGAGCTGCCCTTAGAATCATAGAATGCTAGATTTGGAAGTGAACCTGAGAAGACACTGAGTTCACCCCCTTCATTTTTCACAGAGGATCACACAGCTAGAAAGTGACTGAAAAAAGTGAACACAGATTTTGCTATCTTGAAAACCAGTGCCCTATTCATTATGTCATCCTTTATTAGAACCAGGAAGACTTAGTAGGTCTTCATCTTGCCCCTGGGCCTGTGATTCTGAGCAGGCCAATTAAACTCTAGTGTCTTTGGCAGTAATCTGAAACTATAAACTGGAGTGAAGGGGGTGCTTATCTACTTTGGGAGATGGATTGTCCTCACTGAAAAACTGAAATCACAGATCTGGATCAAAAGTAGCCCTATAACATAAAACATTAGAGACCTCCCCTTTGCATTAGAGACCTCCCTCCATTTGCATTCATAGCCTCTAATCAAAAAATAATAATAACCACAAAAATGTTTCTTTCATGTTTGATGATCTATTGTTGAATAATGGTAAAAACCTATGTGTTCTTAGAAGAAATTAGTATAGGACAAGTCCCATTTTTTCTTAAAACTCATACCAGGAATTGTTCATTTGTGCTCTGTAAAAAGCATTGGGTACGTAGTCTGAGAATCTTGGTTTGTCATTTTTTACAGGTATGAACTTGAGCAAACCACTTTACTCTTGGCCTCAGTTTGCTTTTCTATAATATGAGGCAGGTAGACTAGATCAATGGTGTCAAATTCAAATTGAAACAGGGGTCATAAAGTGGAATATAAACACACCTCTAAGTCACATAATAATTTAGTTTTAAAATATATCATATCCCTTTTATTATATTTTATTTATTTTGCTAATATATTCCCAATTATGTTCTTTTCTAGTTTATGTAGCACTCAGGACTATTTTGCAATTACGAGGCTTTGTATTTGACACCTCTGGACCAGATTACTCTAAACTCCCCTCCAGCTGGAAATCTGTGATCAAGTCCCTATGGCAGAAAGAGATGGATAATGTAGCCTCAAAATATCCAAATATATTTATACCAGTTTAAGTATATGCTGCAAGGTATTTTGGGGATACATGCCAATTTTCTTTCATTCAGTTCCTCCTTTCCCCTCCCCTCACCACAGAAGACACCATCAATCAAAATATATAGATTATATCATTCATGTTTTCACTTCCTAATGCTTTCTCTGGAGGTGAACATTCCCAAGTCATTTTTCAAATATTAAATCTATAGCTATATGTAATGTTAACTTTTCATTTCACACTTTGTTACATAGTCTTTTGTAAGTTTTTTTTAAATAAATGTGTTCATTATTTTTTATGGCACAGTAGTATTCCATTAAAATTATATACCACAATTTGTTTAGTCATTCCCCAACTGATGGCCCATCATAACTCCAGTTCTTTGCCACCACAAAGAGAGATGCTATAAATATTTTGGAATATGTAGATTCATTTCCTTTTTCCCTGATCCTCTTAGGAAATAGAATCAGCCATGGTATTTCTAGTACACAGTTTTATAGGTCTCTGGGAGGAATTCCATTTGCTCTTCCAGATGGTTGGATCAGTTCACAGTTCCACCAAGTGTATTAATGTTCCCAATTTTTCACATGGCCTCTAACAATGGTCATTTTAGCCCATCTAATAGGTGTGACATGACACCTGAAAATTGTTTTGGTTTGCATGTCCCTAATCAATAAAGCTTTAGAGCATTTTTCATGTATCTATATAGGGCTTTCATTTCTTTATCCAAAAGCTGTCCATATCTTTTGCCCATTTATAGATTGGTTGATGGCTCTTATTCCCATAAATTTGACACAATTCTCTCTATATATGTTTAATAATGATGAAAAAAACTCTTCCCTTCTGTCTTAGAACCAATACTAAGTTTTGGTTCCAAGGCATAAGAATGGTAAGGACTAGGCAATGAGGGTTAAGTGACTTGCCAAGGGTCATACAGCTAGGAATCATCTAAGGCCAGAATTGAACCCAGAACCTCCTATCTCTGGGTCTAGCTATCCCTCTTAATATATGATAGGTATGAGATGTCTATTTGAGAGACTATGAACACATTTTTCTCAAGTTTATGCCTTAATCCTAAACTTGGCAACATTTGTTTTACTTCTATAAAATTTCAAGTTAATATCCTCAAAATTATTCATTTTATATTTTGCAATGATCTCCATCTCTTATTTAATCATAAATGCCTCTCCTATCAATATACCTGCCAATTTCTAATAATTGATGAATATATTGTACACGTGTTCATTCAAGAGTATTTTCTTTTTTTTTAACATTTAATAATCTTTATTTTTGAGAAAAGTTAACATGGTTACATGATTCATGTTCTTAATTTCCCCTTCACTGCCCGACTCCCCCCACCCCATAGCAAATTGCGCATTTCCACTGGTTTTAACATGTGTCATTGATCAAAACTTATTTCCAAATTGTTGATAGTTGCATTGGAATGGTAGTTTTGAGTCTACGTTCCCAATCATGTCCGCCTCAAACCATGTGTCCAAGCACTTGCTTTTCTTCTGTGTTTCCACTTCTGTAGTTCTTCCTCTGAATGTGGGTAGTGTTCTTTTCCATAAATTCCTCAGAATTGTCCTGGGTCATTGCATTACTCTTAGTACAGAAATCCATTACATTCAATTTTACTACAGTGTAACAGTCTCTGTATATAATGTTCCTCTGGCTCTGCTCCTTTCACGCTTCATCAATTCCTGGAGGTCTTTCCAGTTCACATGGAATTCCTCCAGTTCTTTATTCCTTTGAGTATAATAGTATTCCGTCACCAGCATATACCATAATTTGTTCAGCCATTCCTCAATTGAAGGGCATACCCTGGTTTTCCAGTTTTTTTGCCACCACAAAAAGTGCGGCCATAAATATTTTCCTACAAGTCTTTTTATCTATGATCTCTTTGGGGTACAAACCCAGCAATGATATGGATGGATCAAAGGGCAGGCATCCTTTTAGTGCTCTTTAGGTATGAATCCAAATTGCCATCCAGAATGGTTGGATCAGTTCACAACTCCACCAGCAATGGATTAATGTCCCAGTTTTGCCACATCCCCTCCAATATTCATTACTCTTCCCTGCTATCATTTTAACCAATCTGATAGGTGTGAGGTGATACCACAGAGTTGTTTTGATTTGCATTTCTCTAATTATTAGAGATTTAGAACACTTTCTCATGTGCTTATTGATACTTTTGAATTCTTTATCTGAAAATTGACTATTCATGTCCCTTGCCCATTTATCAATTGGGGGAATGGCTTGATTTTTTAAGCAATTGATTTAACTCCTTGTATATTTGAGTTATTAGACCGCTGTCAGAGTTTTTTGTTATAAAGATTTTTTTCCCAATTTGTTTTTTCCCCTTCTGATTTTGGTTGCATAGTTTTTGTTTGTACAAAAGATTTTTAATTTAATCTAATCAAAATGATTTATTTTACATTTTGTAATTTTCTCTAACTATGGCTTGGTTTTAAAATCTTTCCTTTCCTAGAAATCTGACAGGTATACTATTCTGTGTTTACTTAATTTATTTATAGTTTCCCTCTTTATATTCAAGTCATTCACCCATTCTGAATTTATCTTGGTGTAGGGTGTGAGATGTTGATCTAAACCTAATTCTCCCATATTCTTTTCCAAATTTACCAGCAGTTTTTGTCAAATAGTGGATTTTTGTCCCAAAAGTTGGGCTCTTTGGGCTTATCATACACTGTCTTGCTGACATCACTTACCCCAAATCTATTCCACTGATCCTTCCTTCTGTCTCTTAGCCAGTACTATATCCTTTTGATGACTGCTGCTTTTTAACATAGTTTAATATCTGGTACAGTAGGCCACCTTCCTTCACATTTTTTTTTCATTATTTCCCTTTATATTCTTAATCTTTTATTATTCCAAATGAACTTTGTTATAGTTTTTTCTAATTCCGCAAAAAAGTTTTTTTGGTAGATTGATAGGTATGGTGCTAAATAGGTAAATTAATTTGGGTAGAATTGTCATTTTTATTATGTTAGCTTGTCCTACCCATGAGCAATCAAGGTTTTTCCAATTGTTTAGATCCAGTTTTAATTGTTTGAAAAGTGTTGTGTAGTTGTGTTTGTATAATTCCTGTGTTTGTTTTGGTAGATAGATTCCCAAATATTTTATATTGTCTAGGATGATTTTAAATGGTGTTTCTCTTTCTACCTCTTGCTGTTGTGATGTGTTGGAAATATATAGAAATGCTGATGATTTATGTGCATTTATTTTGTATCCTGCAACTTTGTTAAAGTTGTTGATTATTTCTACAACCTTCTTAGTTGATTCTCTAGGATTTTTTAAGTATACCATCATATCATCTGCAAAGAGTGATAGCTTAGTCTCCTCCTTGCCTATTTTGATACCTTCAATTTCTTTTTCTTCTCTAATTGCTATTGCTAGTGTTTCTAGTACAATGTTAAATAATAGAGGTCATAATGGGCATCCTTGTTTCACTCCTGATCTTATTGGAAAGGTTTCTAATTTATCCTCACTGCATATGATGCTTATTGATGGTTTTAGCTATGTACCATTTATTATTTTTAGGAAAGTTCCTTCTATTCCTATACTTTCCAGGGTTTTCAATAGGAATGAGTGCTCTATTTGGTCAAAGGCTTTTTCAGCATCTATTGAGATAATCATGTGATTTTTGTTTGTTAGATTGTTGATATGGTCAATTATGTGGATGGTTTTCCTAATGTTGAACCATCCTTGCATTCTTGCAGAGAGATCCGTCTGTCGTTTTCTTTCTCTGTTTTGGCTTTGTAATATGTAAGATATTTGTGTCATAAAAGGAATTTGGTAGGACTCCTTTGCTTATCATATCAAATAATTTGTATAGTATTGGGATTAGTTGCTCTTTGAATGTCTGATAGAATTCACTTGTGAATCTATCAGGCCCTGGCGATTTTTTCTTAGGGAGTTCTTTGATGGCTTGTTCCATTTCTATTTCTGAAATGGGATTACTTAGGTATTCTATTTCTTCTGCTGTTAATCTAGGCAACTTATATTTTTGTAAATATACATAGATATCACCTAGATTGCTATATTTATTGCCATATAATTGGGTAAAATAGTTTTTAATGATTGCCTTAACTTCCTCTTCATTAGAGGTGAGGTCTTCCTTTTCATCTTTGATACTGTCAATTTGGTTTCCTTCTTTCCTTTTTTTTCATTAGATTGACTAGTACTTTGTCTATTTTATCTGTTTTTTCAAAATACCAGCTTCTAGTCTTATTTATTAATTCAATAGTTTTTTTTTACTTTCGATTTTATTACTTTCTCCCTTGATTTTTAGTATTTTTCATCTGGGGATTTTTAATTTGCTCACTTTCTTGTTTAAGTTGCATGCCCAAATCCTTAATCTCTGCCCTCCCTAATTTGTTAATATATGCACTCAAGGATATAAATTTCCCCCTGAGTATTGCCTTAGCTGCATCCCACAAAGTTTGGTAGGATGTCTCATCATTGACATTCTCTTCAATGAAATTGTTGATTGTTTCTATGATTTCTTCTTTGACTAGCTGGTCTTGGAGAATCATATTGTTTAATTTCCAATTGGTTTTTGATTTGCCTGTCCAGGTGCCCTTACTTATTATTATTTTTATGGCATTATGATCTGAGAAGGTTACATTTATTATTACTGTTCTATTGCATTTGTTTGCAAGGTTTCTATGCCCTATTACATGGTCAATTTTTGTGAACGTACCATGTGCAGTTGAAAAGAAGGTGTATTCCTTTTTTCCCTATTTTTCTCCACATATCTATTAAATCTAATTTTTCTTGGATTTCATTCACCTCTCTTATCTCTTACTTATTTATTTTTTGGTTTGATTTATCTAGATCTGAAAGAGGAATATTTAGATCTCCCACTAGTATGGTTTTACTACCTATTTCCTTCTTGAGATCTCCCAGTTTCTCCTTTATGAATTTGGATGCTATGCGATTTGGTGTATCCATATTGAGCAATGTAATTTACTCCTTGTCTATACTGCCTTTTATCAGGATGTAATTACCTTCCCTATCATTTTTAATCATATCTATTTTTACTTTGGCTTTGTCAGAAATCATGATTGCCATTCCTGCCTTCTTTTTCTCATTTGATGCCCAAAAGGTTTTGCTCAATCCCTTTACCTTAAACCTGTGTATGTCTACCTGCCTCATATGTGTTTCTTGTAGACAACATATGATAGGATTTGGGTTTCTAATCCACTCTGCTATTTGCTTCTGTTTTAAGGAGAGTTCATCCCATTCACATTAAGTGTTATAATTATCAGGTGTTTATTCGCCAACATTTTGATATTCTCTCCTAGTTCTACTCCTTCTTCTTATACTATTTCCTTTTAAACCAGTGGTTTGCTTTAAGCCTGTAACCCTTCTCCTCTCCCTTGATTTACTTCCCTTTCTACCCCCTCTCTTATTATTCCCCTCTTTTTAGTTTTTAAGACCCAATGAATTCCCTCCCTTCCCTTCTTCTCCCCTCCCTTTTTTGACCTCCCCACCTCCCTACTCCCCTTGGTTTATCCCTTCTAACTTTCTCAGTAAGGTTAGATAGAGTTCAATGTCCCAATGGATATAGCTATTCTTTCCTCTCAGGGTTAATTCCACTGAGGGTAAGGTTTAAATATTACCTCTTAATGTTCTCTTCCTCTCCTTCTTATAATAGTATTCATCCCCTCCTCTTCCCATGCCCTCTTTGTGTGGAAGAGAATATCCTATTTTTCTTATTCATTCAAGTTTCTCTTGGTATCCTCTACTATTCACCCCCTCTTTCCAACCCCCTATATCATCTTAGACCATTTAGTACTCTGACCTCTCCCTGTGAATAATTCTTCTAATTACTATAATAGTGAATACTATAATAAGGAATAGACTTCACTGCAGAGAATTACACATAACATTTCTCCACATAAGAATACAAATAATTGGATCTTATTGAAGCCCTTAAAGAGGAAAAATTTAAAAATACAAGTTTTCTTTCTTTCCCCTCTGTTTCTTATTTACCTTCTCATGTTTCTCTTGATTTTTGTGGTTGGATATAGAACTTTCCATTTAGTCCTGGTCTTTTCTGTGCAAATACTTGGAAATCTTCTATCTTGTTGAATGCCCATACTTTCCCCTGGAAGTATATAGACAGTTTTTATGGGTAGGTGATCCTTGGTTGTTGACCCAGTTCTCTTGCCTTTCTGAATATCATATTCTAAGCCTTGTGGTCTTTTAGTATGGATACTGCTAGATCCTGTGTGATCCTGATTGGTGTTCCTTAATATCTGAATTGTCTCTTTCTGGTTTCTTGTAAAATTTTTCTTTTACTTGGAAGCTCTTGAATTTGGCTATTATATTTCTGGGAGTTGTCTTTTCAGGGTCTAGTGTAGAGGGTGATCTATGGATCCTTTCTATGTCTGTATTGCCCTCTTTTTGTAGAAATTTAGGGCAGTTTTGCTGAATAATTTCTTTTAGTATGGAGTCCAAATTTCTATTAATTTCTGCTTTTTCAGGAAGACCAATGATTCTCAGATTGTGTCTTCTAGACCTGTTTTCTTGATCTGTCTATTTCTCATTGAGGTATTCCATGTTTCCTTCTGTTTTATCAGTCTTTTGACTTTCCTTTTTTTGTTCTTGCTGTCTTGAGAGATCATTAGCTTCTAATTGGTCAGTTCTAGCCTTTAGAGACTGGTTTTTCCTTTTCAATCTTGTCATTTCTGGTCTTCAATTTACTTGCCTCACTTTCCAATTATGAAATTCTGCCTTTTAAACTATTTTTTTCTTGCCCGATTTTGTTTTCCAATGTGCTTATCATTTCGTTTGATTTTGGGGCATCTTTCTCCAATTGGGAGTTTCTGTCTTCTAACCTGTTAATTTCCTTTTGAGCTATTTCCCACTTCTCTTTCCAAATCTCTTCCATCTTTCTCATCATCTCAGATTTGAACTCTTCAAGAACTTGTGACCAGTTTTCATTATTTTGGGAAGGTTTGGATATGATTATTTGTTTGTTCTCCTCTGCTGCTTGCTCTGTTGTCTGGATTTTCTCTGGGTAAAAGTACCAAGTGTTAAAGATTTCTTCTTGTTGATCTTTCTTTTCTTTTCTGGGTTTTTTTGGATGGTTTGCCATTGTGAGCCACATGCTCTCTCAGGTTTATCGTCACACCCAGGGTCTGTCTGAGGTTTCAGGTCTAGTTGTTCTTAGGGTCAAGCCTCCTGGTGGTCCCCTCGCTTGTTCCTCTGCCAGAAGCTCCTTTAACAGTCTCAGGGTGCTGCTTCCACTGTTATGCACCCCTCTGCACTGAATCCCCACCAAAGGTCCATGCCTGTGCTCAGGATCCACGTCCATGCCTGTGCTCAGTATCTGTGTTCAAATTCCATACGTTCTTTAGCCTCTTGGGGTCTTAAGTCTTGCTCCTCTCAGGAGCAGGTCCTGGTGGTCCCAGGTACCTGCCAAGGACATAATGGATTCCCCAAACTTGCTCTAGCTCTTGTACACTGGCTTTGACCCTGTAGGTGGTGTAGGGGGTAGGGAGTTGCTCAGCTCTCATTTTAGTGAGAGCTTTTTCACCCCCTTATAGCATGGAAATGCCCCAATCCCACGTATCTTCAATGCTGTGCCCTTTTGTGGGGTCCCTTCATTCGTCTTGATTTGTTTTTATGTCCTCTTGAGGAGTCCTATATTTGTGGGTTAGGAGAGGTTAAGCAGCTTTTTTTTACTCTGCTGCTATCTTAACCTGGAACTCTATTTTCCTTTTTTTAAAATTTGGATATTCATAACAAATTTCCATATAAACTTTCTGAAGTTTAAAGATCCACTATCTCCCTCCTTAGGTACCTCCCCGATCCTGGAGCTGACAAGCAATTCAATCTGGGTTATATATTTATTGCCATGCAAACATGTTTTCATATTATTCATTTTTGTAAGTGAATAATCTTATAAAACCACAACCCTAGAGTATATACCCAAATAAACAAATGACAAATCATATTTTCATTAGCATTACTACTTTAACAGTTCTTTCTCAGAAGGTGGATAGCATTCTTTTTCATAAGTCCTTCAGAATCGTCCTTGATCACTTCATTGCTGGTAGTAGCAAAGTCTATCACATTTGATCATCCAACAATATTTCAGTTACTGTGTATAATATTCTATTTTTCTGCTTATTTCCCACTGTATCAGTTCATGTAGGTCTTTCCAGCTTTCTGAAATCATCCTGCTCTTCATTTCTTATAGCACAATAGCATTCCATCAGCAGCATATACCACAATTGTCCAGCCCTTCCCCAATTGAGGGACATTCCTTTAGTTTCCAATTCTTTGCTACCCCAAAAGGGGAAGCTATGAATATTTTTGTACAAATAGGCCTTTTCCCATTTTTTTCTATAGAATACAGACCTTGTTGTGGTATTATTGGATCAAAAGGTATGCATACTTTTATAGCCTTTTGGGCATAATTCTTAATTGCCCTCCAGAATGGTTGGATCAGTTTACAACTCTACTAGCAATGTATTCATGTCCAAAATTTTCCACTTTAATTCCAACAATTATCATTTTCCTTTACTGTCATATTGGCCAAACTGATAGGTGTGAAGTGGTATGTCAGAGTTGTTTTAATTTGCATTTCTTTAATCAGGAGGGATTTAGAATATTTTATCTCATGATTATTGATAGCTTTGATTTCTTCTTCTGAAAACTGCCTAGGCCAGTGATGGGCAAACTTTTTAAAGAGGGGGCCAAAAGAAAGGAAATGCTCATCTGTCAGTCTGTTTCTAAGGCAAATCTTTCACATTTGTATCCTACTCATTGTATTTGTCAGATTAGGAATAATGTTGCGGGGCTGGATAGAACATTTCAGGGGATCGCATCTGGCTCACAGGCCATAGTTTGCCCATCACTGGAAACATATCTATTGACTATCATTTGGGGAGTTACTTGGATTTTTAGAAATTTTACTTAGTTCTTTATATATATTGAGAAATGAGATCTTTATCAGAGAAAGTTCTTATATTTTTTCCCAGTTTATTGTTTCCCTTCTAATCTTGGTTGCAATGGTTTTGTTTTTACAAAACCTATTCAATTTAATATAATTAAAATTATTTATTTTATACCTTTTATTGTTCTCTGTTTCTTATTTGATGATAAATTCTTCCCTACTCCATAGATCTGAAAAATCCTAGATTCCCCTAATTTACTATTAATATCACTCTTTGTGTTAAAATCATATACCCATTTTGAATTTATCTTGGTATACAGTATGAGATATTGATTTAAACTCAATTTTTGCCATACTGTTTTCCAATTTTCCTAGTAGTTTTTTGTCAAATAGTGAGTTCTTATCCCAAAAGCTGGATTCTTTGGGTTTATCAAACACAGGATTGCTCAGGTTATTTACCCCTAATCTATTTCATTGATATACACTTCTATTTCTTAGTCACTACCAGATTATTTTGATAACTACTCCTTTTTAATATAATCTTAAGATCTGGTACAGCCATAGTCCTTCATATTTTATATTAGCTCCCTTGATATTCTTGGCCTTTTCTTCTTCCAGCTGAATTTTATTATCATTTTTCCTAGTTCTCTAAAATGTTTTTTGGTAGTTTGATTGGTATAGTACTGAGTAAGTAAATTAATTTTCATAGGATTGTTATTTTTTTAGCATGGGCTACCCATGAACAATTAATGTTTTTCTTTTTGTTTAGATCTAGCTTTATTTGTGTGAAAAGTGTTTTATAATTGTGTTCATATAATCCCTGCATTGGTCTTGGCAAATCAATTTCCAAGTATCTTATATGGTCTAGATTGACTTTAAAAGGTGTTTCTCTTTCTAACTCTTGCTTTTGAGTTTTGTTGGAAATATGTAGAAATGCTGATGACTTAAATGGGTTTATTTTGCACCCTGTAATTTACCTAAAGTTATTAATTCTTTTAACTAGATTTTAGTTGATTTTATAAAATTCTCTGATTATATCATCATATCTCATCCACCAAGAGTGAAAGTTTTGTTTCCTTATTGCCTATTTTAATTACTTTAATTTCTTTTTCTTCTTTTTGATAATGGTCATAGTCTTATTTATTAATTCAATAGATTTTTTACTTTACTTTCAATTTTATTAATTTCTCCTTTGATTTTTAGGATTTCTAATTTAGTGTTTCATTGCAGTTTTTAAATTTGTTCTTTTTCTTGTTATTTTAGTTGCATGCTCAGTTCACTGATCTGCTTTCTCTCTCTCTCTTTTTTTTTTATAACCACTCAGTGATAAAATTTCTCCTGAGTACTGCTTTGGCTGATCCTATAAGTTTTGATATGTTGTTTCATTATTATTCTTTTCAATGAAATCAGTGATTGTTTCCATGGTTATTATTTGAACCACCCATTTTGAAAAATTAGATTATTTAGTCTCCAATTAATTTTTTATTTTACTTTCCATGAACCCCTATTTATTTTAATTTTATTGCATGATGATCTAAAAAGTTGCACTTATTTCTGCTTTTCTGCACTTAGTTATGAAGTTTTTATGCCCTAGTACATAGTCAATTTTTGTATATGTACATGTGCTACTGAAAAGAAGGCACATTCTTTTTTATTCCCATTCAATTTTCTCCAGATATTTTTTAAATCTAATATTTCTAAAATTTCATTCACTTCCTTACTTCTTTCTTATTTATTTTTTGATTCAATTTGTATAATTCTGATAGGGGAAGGTTGTGGTTTCCCACTATTATATTTTTACTGTCAACATTCTCATTAAGATCCTTTAGCTTCTCCTTTAAAAGTCTAGATGCTAGATACCACAAAAATGGTTTGCCTGAAATAGCAGTCCAAATATGCCCCCTTCACTATGGTCATATCTCTCTCTCTCAGGTTAAATAATCGTGACTGAATTCAAAAGTACAACTTGCCATTAAAGTTATATTAAAAAAAATAAAATTCTATAAAAATCGCCAGATGAAAACTAAATTAGAAATACTAAAAACCAAGGGAGAAATTAATAAAATCGAAAGTAAAAGAACTATTGAATTAATAAATAAGACTAGAAGCTGGTATTTTGAAAAAAACAGATAAAATAGACAAAGTACTGGTCAATCTAATAAAAAAAAGGAAAGAAGAAAACCAAATTGACAGTATCAAAGATGAAAAGGGAGACCTCACCTCTAATGATGAGGAAATTAAGGCAATCATTAAAAACTATTTCACCCAATTATATGGCAACAAATATAACAATTTAGGAGATATGGATGAATATTTACAAAAATATAAATTGCCTAGATTAACAGCAGAAGAAATAGAATACCTAAATAATCCCATATAAGAAAAAGAAATTAAACAAGCCATTAAAGAACTCCCTAAGAAAAAATCACCAGGGCCTGATGGATCCACAAGTGAATTCTATCAGACATTCAAAGAATAACTAATCCCAATACTATACAAATTATTTGATATGATAAGCAAATAAGGAATCCTACCAAATTCCTTTTATGACACAAATATGGCACTGATTCCAAAGCCAGGTAGATCAAAAACAGAGAAAGAAAACTATAGACCAATCTCCCTAATGAACATAGATGCAAAAATCCTAAATAGAATACTAGCAAAGAGACTCCAGCAAGTAATTAAGAAGATCATCCACCATGATCAGGTGGGATTTATACCAGGAATGCAAGGATGGTTCAACATTAGGAAAACCATCCACATAATTGACCATATCAACAGTCTAATAAACAAAAATCAAAACAAAAGAACATTGTACACAGAGACTGATATACTATGGTAAAGTCGAATGTAATGGACTTCTGTGCCAGCAGCAATGCAATGACACAGGACAGTTCTGAGGGATTTATGGTAAAGAACGCTATCCACATTCAGAGGAAGAACTGCAGGAGAAGAAACACATAAGAAAAACAACTGCTTGAATGCATGGGTTGAGGTGGACATGATTGGGGATATAGACTCGAAACTACCACATCAATGCAACTATCAACAATTTGGAAATAGGTCTTGATCAATGACACATGTTAAAACCAGGGGAAATGTGCTTTGGCCATCGGTGGGGGGAGAGTGGGGAGATGAAGGGGAAAGTAGGAGCATGAATCATGTAACCATATTAAAAATAAATATTAATAAATGTTTTAAAATTTTTTAAAAAAATAAAAGTCTAGAAGCTATACCATTTGGTGCATATGTGTTAAATACTTTTATTACTTCATTGTCTATACTACCTTTCATCAAGAAGTAATTAACTTTCTTATCTCTTATAATCAGAACTATTTTTGCTTTAGTTTTGTCTGAGATCCTGATTGCTCTCCTGCTATTTTTTCTCAGTTGCAGTTCAATAGATTTTCCTCTAGCCTCTTACCTTTACTCCGGTATCTACCTGCCTTAATTGTGTTTCTTGTAAACAACATATGACAGAATTGTGGTTCTTAATCCTCTCTGCTATCTGCTTCCATTTAATGGGTGAGTTCATCCTATTTACTTTCACAGTTATGATTATCATCTTTATATTTCTCTCCAAATTGCTTTACATTTTTAATCCTGTCCTTTTTTCTTTTTACTCTTTTCCTCCATACCTATGTTTTAGTTTTAATCATTCTCCCCATTCCCCCTCCCTTATATTAATCCCCTTCCCAACACCACCCTTCTTATTACTCTCCTACTTCTCTATAGGATCTATTAATCATCCTGCCATCTTCTCCCTTCCTTATATTACTACACCCCTAACACCCCATTTCTTATTCCTCTTCTGCTTCTCCATAGGGTAAGACAGGATTCTATACTCCAAAGAATCTGGCTGTGCTCCTCTCTTCAGACAAATCCAATAAGAACTTAGGTTTAAATATTACCCATCACCACCATCAACCTCTCATCTACTATAGTAGGGTTTTTTCCCCAAAACCTCTTTATGTGACATAATTTACCCCATTTTCTTCTCTCTTCCAATTTCTCTCAGGGAAATTCTCTTTTTTTACCTAGGTTGGTGATAGAGAAAAACTGGATCGGATCAGGAGAGCTTGGGAGTAGCCCTGGTGTCAGGTTTTGACACATCTCTGCCTGCAGAGATGAACTTCCTTTAAACATGCAGTGGCCAAGTTGCAGGCTGAGCTTAAGAGTCCAGAGGGCAAGAGAGAAAGCAAAGAGATAGAGACACACAGAGGTCTTTAACACAATTAAGTTAGAGTAATAGAGGCTGAGGGGACCATGAATGGGATCACAAACTTCACTTTATTGAGCATACAGGTCCAATATTTATACAGTTTCTATGCTCTATGATCAAAAGAAAATAACAAATCAAAACATACATTCTTCAGTACCAATTAGCGAGTACAACTACAGTGAGGAGTACATGCTTCATCAAATGGTAATCTACAAAGTCTTATTTGGTCTCTTATCATCCACATAAGGATTCCTTTAGAAGTACAAAGGAACCAGGGTATGGCTTGGTATATACATGAAGGCAACTTTTCCCAGAAATAGAGCTCAAAGTTTTGTGATAATGAGTTAGCTGGTCAGGATGCTCTGAGCCAATTAAGAAGCCAAGTGTTCTTTGACAGTGATTTGTAGAACTACAAGATTAGGCATGTCCTTGTCAGGGTCTTGAGGAAGACCTGCAAATGTTTCTTTTCTGACTGCTTTTGCTTCAAAGGTCCTAGAATGTCCTCATGTGTCCTAAACAGCTTACTACCACACCTACTGTCTATGTATACTTTCTCTAACTACTATGATGAAAATAATATCATCTTTCAACATAGGAATATAAATAATTTGACCTTATTGAAACCCTTACATTTTTCTCTTTCTTATTTACCTTTTTATACTTCTCTTGAGTTTTGTATTTGGAACTTAAATTTTCTGTTTAAGTACAGTCTTTTCTTCAAAACTCTTGGAACTCTTATTTTATTAAATTACCATACTTTTCTCTGAAAGAATATAGTCAATTTTGATTGATAGTTGATTCTTGGTTGTAAACCTTGTTCTCTTGCCTTCCAGTTGATCATACTCCAAGCCTTCCAAGCCTTCACTAGGGAAGCTGCCAGATCTTGTGTAATTCTGACTGGGCTCCATGACATTTGAATTGTTTCTTTCTGTCTGCTTGCAATATTTTTCCTTGCCCTGGGAACTCTTGAATTTGGCCATAACATTCCTAGGAGCTCTAATTTGGGAGTTTATGTAGAAGGTGACCTGTGGATTCTTTTCACCTCTTTTTTACTCTCTTATTCAAAAATATCAAGTCAATTTTATTGGATAATTTCTTATAATATGATGTCTAGGAGTTTGTCTTTTCTTGTTTGTTTGTTTGTTTGTTTTGGTCATGACTTTCTGATATTCTAATAATTCTTAAATTGGTTCTTCTGGATCTATTTTCCAGGTCAGTTGATTTTTCAATAAGATATTTCATATTTTCTTCTAAATTTTTTCTTTCTTTTGAGTTTCTTTTTCTGTTTCTTGGTGTCTCACGAAGTGATTAACTTCTCTTTGCTCAATTCTAATTTTTAAAAACTGATTTTCTTCCATGACTTTTTGATCCTCCTTTTCCATTTGGTTCATTCTTCTTTTCAAACCATTCTTCTCTTCATTGGACTTTTTAAACTTTTTTTCTAGTACGTCAATTCTGTTCTTTTTTTAAACTCTTACCTTCTGTCTTAGAACCAATACTGTGTATTGGTTCTAAGATAGAAGAGTGGTAAAGGCTAGGCAATGGGGGGTTAAGTGACTTGCCCAGTATCACATAGGTAGAAAGTGTCTGAGGCCAACCTTGAACCTATGACCTCCCATCTCTAGGCCTGACTCTCAATCCACTGGGCTACCTAGCTTTCCACAATACTGTTTTTTTAAAAAACTATTTCCTCCATTTGATTTTTGTGCTTCTATTTCCAGTTAACTTTTAAAAACTGTTGTCTTCTTTTTCCCATTTTTCTTCAAACTGTATTATTTTATTTTTAAATTCTTTTTTGAGTTCTTCCAGATCCTGAGAATACTTCCTATTTTCCTTTGAAGTTTTGAATGTGGTTTCTTGGATTTCACAATCCCCTATTGATTCTATGCTTTCCATTTTGTCTCCATAGAAATTTTATAGGGTTAAGTGTTTGTTTTGCTATTTGCTCATTTTTCCATTTTTTTTTTGCTTATGGACAAGTAGTTTTGAAAGTTGTTAATTCTGTCTTCTCTGCTGATGGTTTTCAGTTCTTAGCACTCTCAGATATTTTGCCTGGGTCTAAGGGCTTCACCACAGCATAAAATTTAATAGCCAAATGCTACTGACATCCAGACCTCACTGTGGGCTGGTGTCAGGGCCTGTGACTTCAAGGTTTGGGTCTAGGGTTTTGGGTGCTCTGTTGGTGGTGGTATAGGCAAAATCCCATAATCAATCCCACAGTTGGTCTATGCCTAGTCTTGAATCCAGGCACAGCAGGTGGAGGGTGGTGGTTGGCTAACACTCCTGTGTGTGCAGTTTTACTTCTGGTTCCCCATTATCCTGTGAAATCTCATGAAAATTTACTCTTTCTGACTGTCTTTCAAGTTGTGTTCAGTGGGAGGGCTCCCTCACTCTGACTTAATTTTTTATTTTTGACTCTTGTTGTTCTGAGGTGCTTTTTTAATAGTTTGTTTTGGAAGGATTCTTAGAGAGGTCTCAACTTTCACTGCTACTAAGCTGACATCTTGCCTCTATCCTTATCTGGAGGGCTTTGGTATACCTCAAAGACCTCAAAACTTTGAAAAGGCATTGAAAGAGCATGACAAAATACAAATAAAAGTGATTGATTGCCTAAAGATGCTAGTCTGAAGCTCTCAATTGACATGTCACTACTAGGAATCTTTGACAATTATGTGATGCTTGACAGGCAGTGATACAGAAAAGATAAAATGCTAGTTGACCAATGATGCCTAAAGAATCTTTGAGAATGAAATATTTCTAAAGATTTGGTGGCTACAATAAAAAAGGTGACAAGCGTGTTACTGTCAATAAGTTCTATCCAGTTATCTCACATATCATTTGCCTGAAAATTCCTAAAAACAAATGAGGACAAGAAAGATCAATATGTCCTGACCCTTTCAATAGTAATTTGGTTTTTTTTTTTTTTGGGGGGGGGGGGAAGTGTGAGAACATCTGTCAGGATTCATTCAATCCTTTTGTGCTTGTGCCAGTGTGAACTATGGGACTCCAAAAAGATTTTTGTGTTACAGGTTGACATTAACCTGGAAAGTGTTAAAGCAGGCTTATAGCAGGTGATCACTGGAAACTGCTCACAATCAATTTATTGGTTTTAAGATTCTGAAATTTATACACAAATTGGAGAAGTTGACATTTTAGTGGATTATCATTAATTTTTCCAAGTTATATGTATGTACAGGATTTCTGGGGATGAATTAAAAGATACTGCTGACATAATAATGGTGATGATGATAATGATGATGATAATAAAACCAATAATAGCAGTGACATATATATATATATGCATATACATTCCTTTAAAATTTGCAAATCACTTTAAATAAATATGTAGATACATTTTATTCTCAGAGCAATGCTGGAATGTAGGTGCTATTAATGTCCTCATTTTACAGGTGACCATACTGAGAAACAGAAAGTTAAGTGACTTGCCCACATACATAGCTGGAAAGTGTCTGAGATAGGATTTGAATTCAAGTCTTCCTGCCTCCAAGTTCTATGCTTTGTTCTCTGTACCACCTAGTTGTCTGTATTCTGATTAACATTAATTCAAATATTTCTTGAAGAAGCACTAGCCTGGAGTATTGCAGAAGCCTGCTCACTGATCTCCCTACATGAGACTCTCCCCATTCCATTCCATCTCCCAATTAGCTATCAAGTTGATGTTGCTAAAACTTGTCTGACCTTTCATTCTCTTACTTATTCCATTGACTCTCTATCCCTGTAAGATATTTGAAGGTGGCCTTTAAAGCCCTTCATAACTTGGCTCCTTCTCACCTTTCTATTCTGAAATTTTATTTTCTCTCCAGGATTATATGATATAATTACTTTGGCTTGTTTTTAGTTCCTCACACAAGATCTTCCATTGCCTGACTTTGGACATTTTCAACAGTTGTCCTCCATGCCTAGAATTCTTCCCCTCCTCAATGTCTCTTGAATTCCCTGACTTCCTTTCTTCTTTTAAACTCTTATTTTCTGTCTTAGAATAGATACTACATATCACTTCTAAGGCAGAAGAGTCATAAGGATCAGGGAACTGGAGTTAAATGACTTGCCCTGGGACACAAAGCTAGGAAGTATCTGAAGAAACATTTGGAACCAGATCCTTGACTCCAAGCTTGACTCACTATTTATCGAGCCATCACACTGCTCCATTCCCTGATTTTCTTCAAATCTTAGTTGCAATCTTACCTTTTGCAAGAACCTTTCCTACTGCTCCTTAATTCCAGTACCTTTTCTTTATTGATTATTCTGAAGTTATACATATATATATATAATATATAAAATATGAATATATATAATATATATATATCAGTTTCATATTATATCTCCAAATATAGTGTGAGCTCCTTGTGTGTAAAGACAGTTTTTGCCTTTCTCTGTATCCTCAGTACTTAGAGGA